>NC_134486.1:412363437-412650937 GCF_040206685.1 Ascaphus truei | reverse complement strand
GCTCAGTTGCTCTCTTGTTGACATAAATATATATTCATGATGTGGTGGGTGCGGGAGTTTGAGCTAACTGGGAATGTGTGTTAATCAATGTCTGACTGGTAGCAGTTGTTTGGAGGCTGTGGCACTCCCCCCAGAGCTCACTCCTCCTCCTTCACCTTTTTAACTTGGGAGGTCATCTCATTTGCTGGAGGAACAGGACCTATAATGGTTATTCCCCTCTTACAGAGGTAAAAGGAAGGGTTCACAGTGTAGTGTAGGACCTGCATTATTTTGGTTATACCTTGGCGTTGGTATGCAGGCTTATGACGCTTTGGCCAAAGGGTTAACTAAATAACCAAGTATTTATTATTATTATTGAAGTATTTTACTTTATACTTTTTACCATATATGTTTTGTCAATGGTATGTAGCATTGGGCACCCCCTGTCTCTTGTTATATACAATTGCCACGCTCAGTAGCTCTCTTGTTGACATAAATATATATTCATGATGTGGTGGGTGCGGGAGTTTGAGCTAGCTGGGAATGTGTGTTAGCGATTATACCAGGGAGCCGGTGGAGAGCAGGCAAGTACAGTGGCGGCCGGCGTAAAACTAATGCGGCTGTCGCCGCAGTTTGAAAACAGCTACGGGCGGCGCCCGGCTATCTTCGCCCGTTTTCGTCCGGTTTTCCCGCGCCTCGGGCGCTTTCAATAGTAAGCGCCATTAGCACTTATCTATTGAAGCGGCCGCCGCGCGGGAAACTCTGTTTTAAACGGAGAGAAGCCCCGCGGTTAGCCCGCTATGCACCCGGCAAGCTTTAGAGCTTTAGAGCTTGCCGGGACAGTAGGCGTGGCCGTGAGCGGTTCGCCCTCAATGGCTGGAACCACTCACGTGATGGGCCGTCGCCACCCAAGAACAAATCTGCAGATCGCACCAGGAGACAGCCGCCCTGCAGCTGCACGCCGCAGCAGGTATGTGCGATGCTATTGGGTTTTTTTAAATTGTTTTTCAGGCGCGTGGTGCAGCGTGTCGCGTTTTCCTGCATAATCACGGTCTTAGCTTTAAAAGTGAGGAGGAGAATTGAGTGCGAGATGTGGGATTTGATAGGAAGCCAGGAGAGGGATTTCAGCAGGGGTGACACGGAGACATGTTTAGGAAAGAGTAGAGTGATTCTGGCAGCAGCGTTTAGGATAGATTGTAGGGGAGACAGGTGAGAGGCAGGAAGGCCGGACAGCAGAAGGTTACAGTAGCCGAGACGGGAGAGAATGAGGGCCTGCGTCAGAGTTTCAGCAGTCGAGCAACAGAGGAAATGGCGTATCTTTGTAATATTGCAGAGGAAAAAGCGACAGGTTTTAGATACGTTTTGAATGTGAGAGAGGAGTTGAGTGTGACCCCTAGGCAGCGTGCTTGGGCTACTGGGTGTATGACAGAACTTCCAATAGTAATGTGGAAGGTAGTACGTCTGAGTTCAGATCCATTGTAAGGCACTCCAACCCTCTCTAATAGCACATCTGCGATCAGATGCATTGTAAGGAACCCCAACCCTCAACCATAGCGCGTCTGAGATCAGATGTATTGTAAGGAGCCCCAACCCTCTCTAATAGCACATCTGCGATCAGATGCATTGTAAGGAACCCCAACCCTCTCTAATAGCGCGTCTGAGATCAGATGCATTGTAAGGAACCCCAACCCTCTCTAATAGCGCGTCTGAGATCAGATGCATTGTAAAGAACCCCAACCCTCTCTAGTAGCGCGTCTGAGATCAGATGCATTGTTAATTCTTCTGTATTTGGCAAAATATTCAAATGACCTCGGAATTGCAGGGAGCCCTTTAGGGAGATAAAACAAAAAAAGGGGCGCAAAAAGAGAAATAACAAAAACTCAATTAGTATAACAAAATATAATTTATATGTCAAAAATGGAACATATAACACTCACATTAAAAGAGGTAGATCAAAATGATCCAATCATCCCCGCACATCCACAGAGGGTCGGACTCTGTGGACCAGAAGCCCCGCGATCTCAAAAGTCCCCAGATGTTAAAGGGAATAGTCCAGCTACAAGGGTGGTAATCAGCAGCCAGATCCAGCTTTCAGTCGGCGTCCTCCTGGGGTACTTGGATGGCAGCTTACGGATGTCCGTCGTTACGGGCGTCACGTTGCTCCATATGACCTCACCACACAACGCGTGTACTACGGTACATCATATTCATATGTAGGGCGTGTCAGAACAAGTACACATTCCTGCGTGTAAGTATGCATTTTACATCCAGTGTTTCTGCCTTAACTACTGAGCTAGCTACAAAAAATACTTGTTCAATCTGTTTTCAGAAGGCAACATACTGCAACAGCAAATGAATTCAATAAATTATACATGGTTTATTCGTAGGTGTGAAACAAGGTTTGTTTTTAAAATTGATTCGAATGTGAGATTTTGCTTCCATATTCCATAGCTGGTCTATGTGGAAGGGCGTATCGTTGATTGGAGGGTTTAAATTTGCAGCAAATAATTGCCCTCGGTGCCATGTCTAACACCAAATCACAAACACAAAAAGGTATTTATCTTTCCTGGAGCTATTTGAGCCGAGAGTGATGCGATGCAGACTCCGTGCACTGCAGCTCGCCTTCCCTAAACCAACTGCTCCTTCACCAAACTGCAAACAAAGGTTTAAGATGTGCTGCTGCCATTGGAAAGCCGGCATTAAACATTCTGCGGCAATCTATGTTGCACTGAAACCACTTCTTTTCTCAAACTGTATTGCGGATAGAGAAGTAAGTGACGTCGTGCAGCCCCCTCCGGCAGTGAAAGGGTTAAGCATTCATTCTGCACGAGACTTAAAGTAACTCACAATTAGAGATGCAGACTTTTTTTTAGCTGAAATGTGTTATGTTTTTAACGCCCAGATGTTTGCCAGTAAGAACTTCCCCAGCCTGAAATATGGGGTTTGCTGGAGACAAAGGAGGGTACAGTATTCGAAAAGTACTTTCCCAAAACACTCACCTACACAGCACACGGAGAGATGCCTGTGAGCACGTAAAATACCAGGGAAATCATTTGCTTACATACAGTATTTGCTTATTTAAATTGGTGTCTAATCCCCCAGCTCCTTCATATATTAATTTAGGATACAGTCTTCTCTGGCAGAATTAAACAATTTCACCTGACAGTTGTTGGCGAATTTTAAAACTTGTTTGAAAGTTCAACCAAAGCACATGCAAAGTGAATCTGAGCCGTGGCACATCTCAATGCAAAAGCACATGCAAAGTGAATCTGAGCCGTGGCACATCTCAATGCAAAAGCACATGCAAAGTGAATCTGAGCCGTGGCACATCTCAAAGCAAAAGCAAATGCAAAGTGAATCTGAGCCGTGGCACATCTCAATGCAAAAGCACATGCAAAGTGAATCTGAGCCGTGGCACATCTCAATGCAAAAGCACATGCAAAGTGAATCTGAGCCGTGGCACATCTCAATGCAAAAGCACATGCAAAGTGAATCTGAGCCGTGGCACATCTCAATGCAAAAGCACATGCAAAGTGAAACTGAGCCGTGCCACATCTCAATGCAAAAGCAAATGCAAAGTGAATTTGAGCCGTGGCACATCTCAATGCAAAAGCACATGCAAAGTGAATCTGAGCTGTGGCACATCTCAATGCAAAAGCAAATGCAAAGTGAATCTGAGCCGTGGCACATCTCAATGCAAAAGCACATGCAAAGTGAATCTGAGCCGTTGCACATCTCAATGCAAAAGCAAATGCAAAGTGACTCTGAGCCGTGGCACATCTCAATGCAAAAGCACATGCAAAGTGAATCTGAGCTGTGGCACATCTCAATGCAAAAGCAAATGCAAAGTGAATCTGAGCCGTGGCACATCTCAATGCAAAAGCACATGCAAAGTGAATCTGAGCCGTGGCACATCTCAATGCAAAAGCACATGCAAAGTGAATCTGAGCCATGGCACATCTCAATGCAAAAGCACATGCAAAGTGAATCTGAGCCGTGGCACATCTCAATGCAAAAGCACATGCAAAGTGAATCTGAGCCGTGGCACATCTCAAAGCAAAAGCAAATGCAAAGTGAATCTGAGCCGTGGCACATCTCAATGCAAAAGCACATGCAAAGTGAATCTGAGCCGTGGCACATCTCAATGCAAAAGCACATGCAAAGTGAATCTGAGCCGTGGCACATCTCAATGCAAAAGCACATGCAAAGTGAATCTGAGCCGTGGCACATCTCAATGCAAAAGCACATGCAAAGTGAAACTGAGCCGTGCCACATCTCAATGCAAAAGCAAATGCAAAGTGAATTTGAGCCGTGGCACATCTCAATGCAAAAGCACATGCAAAGTGAATCTGAGCCGTGGCACATCTCAATGCAAAAGCAAATGCAAAGTGAATCTGAGCCGTGGCACATCTCAATGCAAAAGCACATGCAAAGTGAATCTGAGCCGTTGCACATCTCAATGCAAAAGCAAATGCAAAGTGACTCTGAGCCGTGGCACATCTCAATGCAAAAGCACATGCAAAGTGAATCTGAGCTGTGGCACATCTCAATGCAAAAGCAAATGCAAAGTGAATCTGAGCCGTGGCACATCTCAATGCAAAAGCACATGCAAAGTGAATCTGAGCCGTGGCACATCTCAATGCAAAAGCACATGCAAAGTGAATCTGAGCCGTGGCACATCTCAATGCAAAAGCAAATGCAAAAGCAAATGCAAAGTGAATCTGAGCCGTGGCACATCTCAATTCAAGAGCACATGCAAAGTGATTCTGAGCCGTGGCACAACTCAATTCAAAAGCACATGTGAAGTGAATCTGAGCCGTGGCACATCTCAATTCAAAAGCACATGCGAAGTGAATCTGAGTCGTGGCACATCTCAATTCAAGAGCACATGCGAAGTGAATCTGAGCCGTGGCACATCTCAATTCAAAAGTACATGCAAAGTGAATCTGAGCCGTGGCACATCTCAATTCAAAAGCACATGCGAAGTGAATCTGAGCCGTGGCACATCTCAATGCAAAAGCACATGCGAAGTGAATCTGAGCCGTGGCACATCTCAATTCAAGAGCACATGCAAAGTGAATCTGAGCCGTGGCACATCTCAATTCAAAAGCACATGCGAAGTGAATCTGAGCCGTGGCACATCTCAATTCAAGAGCACATGCAAAGTGAATCTGAGCCAGTGGCACATCTCAATTCAAAAGCACATGCGAAGTGAATCTGAGCCGTGGCACATCTCAATTCAAGAGCACATGCAAAGTGAATCTGAGCCGTGGCACATCTCAATTCAAAAGCACATGCAAAGTGAATCTGAATAGTATAGGTAAGGCACTACGCCGGGGTGCGCGTCACACTGTATGTATAGGGAAGGCGCTACGCCGGGGTGCACGTCACACTGTATGTATAGGGAAGGCGCTACGCCGGGGTGCGCGTCACACTGTATGTATAGGGAAGGCGCTACGCCGGGGTGCACGTCACACTGTATGTAGAGGGAAGGCGCTACGCCGGGGTGCGCGTCACACTGTATGTATAGGGAAGGCGCTACGCCGGGGTGCACGTCACACTGTATATATAGGGAAGGCGCTACGCCGGGGTGCGCGCCACACTGTATGTATAGGGAAGGCGCTACGCCGGGGTGCGCGTCACACTGTATGTATAGGGAAGGCACTACGCCGGGGTGCGCGTCACACTGTATGAATAGGGAAGGCACTACGCCGGGGTGCGTGTCACACTGTATGTATAGGGAAGGCACTACGCCGGGGTGCGCGTCACACTGTATGTATAGGGAAGGCGCTACACCGGGGTGCGCGTCACACTGTATGTATAGGGAAGGCGCTACGCCGGGGTGCACGTCACACTGTATGTATAGGGAAGGCACTACGCCGGGGTGCACGTCACACTGTATGTATAGGGAAGGCACTACGCCGGGGTGCACGTCACACTGTATGTATAGGGAAGGCGCTACGCCGGGGTGCGCGTCACACTGTATGTATAGGGAAGGCCCTACGCCGGGGTGCACGTCACACTGTATGTATAGGGAAGGCACTACGCCGGGGTGCACGTCACACTGTATGTATAGGGAAGGCACTACGCCGGGGTGCACGTCACACTGTATGTATAGGGAAGGCGCTACGCCGGGGTGCGCGTCACACTGTATGTATAGGGAAGGCACTACGCCGGGGTGCGCGTCACACTGTATGTATAGGGACAGAACTACGCCGGGGTGCGCGTCACACTGTATGTATAGGGAAGGCACTACGCCGGGGTGCGCGTCACACTGTATGTATAGGGAAGGCGCTACGCCGGGGTGCGCGTCACACTGTATGTATATGGAAGGCACTACGCCGGGGTGCGCGTCACACTGTATGTATAGGGAAGGCACTACGCCGGGGTGCACGTCACACTGTATGTATAGGGAAGGCACTACGCCGGGGTGCGCGTCACACTGTATGTATAGGGAAGGCACTACGCCGGGGTGCACGTCACACTGTATGTATAGGGAAGGCGCTACGCCGGGGTGCGCATCACACTGTATGTATAGGGAAGGCACTACGCCGGGGTGCGCGTCACACTGTATGTATAGGGAAGGCACTACGCCGGGGTGCACGTCACACTGTATGTATAGGGAAGGCACTACGCCGGGGTGCACGTCACACTGTATGTATAGGGAAGGCACTACGCCGGGGTGCACGTCACACTGTATGTATAGGGAAGGCACTACGCCGGGGTGCGCGTCACACTGTATGTATAGGGAAGGCACTACGCCGGGGTGCACGTCACACTGTATGTATAGGGAAGGCACTACGCCGGGGTGCACGTCACACTGTATGTATAGGGAAGGCGCTACGCCGGGGTGCACGTCACACTGTATGTATAGGTAAGGCACTACGCCGGGGTGCGCGTCACACTGCATGTATAGGGAAGGCACTACGCCGGGGTGCACGTCACACTGTATGTATAGGGAAGGCACTACGCCGGGGTGCGCGTCACACTGTATGTATAGGGAAGGCGCTACGCCGGGGTGCGCGTCACACTGTATGTATAGGGAAGGCACTACGCCGGGGTGCGCGTCACACTGTATGTATAGGGAAGGCACTACGCCAGGGTGCGCGTCACACTGTATGTATAGGGAAGGCGCTACGCCGGGGTGCACGTCACACTGTATGTATAGGGAAGGCACTACGCCGGGGTGCACGTCACACTGTATGTATAGGGAAGGCACTACGCCAGGGTGCACGTCACACTGTATGTATAGGGAAGGCACTACGCCGGGGTGCGCGTCACACTGTATGTATAGGGAAGGCACTACGCCGGGGTGCGCGTCACACTGTATGTATAGGGAAGGCACTACGCCAGGGTGCACGTCACACTGTATGTATAGGGAAGGCACTACGCCGGGGTGCGCGTCACACTGTATGTATAGGGAAGGCACTACGCCGGGGTGCACGTCACACTGTATGTATAGGGAAGGCACTACGCCGGGGTGCGCCTCACACTGTATGTATAGGGAAGGCACTATGCCGGGGTGCACGTCACACTGTATGTATAGGGAAGGCACTACGCCGGGGTGCGCCTCACACTGTATGTATAGGGAAGGCACTACGCCGGGGTGCACGTCACACTGTATGTATAGGGAAGGCACTACGCCGGGGTGCGCCTCACACTGTATGTATAGGGAAGGCACTACGCCGGGGTGCACGTCACACTGTATGTATAGGGAAGGCACTACGCCGGGGTGCGCGTCACACTGTATGTATAGGGAAGGCACTACGCCGGGGTGCACGTCACACTGTATGTATAGGGAAGGCACTACGCCGGGGTGCGCGTCACACTGTATGTATAAGGAAGGCACTACGCCGGGGTGCGCGTCACACTGTATGTATAAGGAAGGCACTACGCCGGGGTGCGCGTCACACTGTATGTATACGGAAGGCACTACGCCGGGGTGCACGTCACACTGTATGTATAGGGAAGGCGCTACGCCGGGGTGCGCGTCACACTGTATGTATAAGGAAGGCACTACGCCGGGGTGCACGTCACACTGTATGTATAGGGAAGGCACTACGCCGGGGTGCACGTCACACTGTATGTATAGGGAAGGCACTACGCCGGGGTGCACGTCACACTGTATGTATAGGGAAGGCGCTACGCCGGGGTGCACGTCACACTGTATGTATAGGTAAGGCACTACGCCGGGGTGCGCGTCACACTGTATGTATAGGGAAGGCACTACGCCGGGGTGCACGTCACACTGTATGTATAGGGAAGGCACTACGCCGGGGTGCGCGTCACACTGTATGTATAGGGAAGGCACTACGCCGGGGTGCGCGTCACACTGTATGTATAGGGAAGGCACTACGCCGGGGTGCGCGTCACACTGTATGTATAGGGAAGGCACTACGCCGGGGTGCGCGTCACACTGTATGTATAGGGAAGGCACTACGCCGGGGTGCGCGTCACACTGTATGTATAGGGAAGGCGCTACGCCGGGGTGCACGTCACACTGTATGTATAGTGAAGGCACTACGCCGGGGTGCGCGTCACACTGTATGTATAGGGAAGGCACTACGCCGGGGTGCGCGTCACACTGTATGTATAGGGAAGGCACTACGCCGGGGTGCGCGTCACACTGTATGTATAGGGAAGGCACTACGCCGGGGTGCACGTCACACTGTATGTATAGGGAAGGCACTACGCCGGGGTGCACGTCACACTGTATGTATAGGGAAGGCACTACGCCGGGGTGCACGTCACACAGTATGTATAGGGAAGGCACTACGCCGGGGTGCGCGTCACACTGTATGTATAGGGAAGGCGCTACGCCGGGGTGCACGTCACACTGTATGTATAGGGAAGGCACTACGCCGGGGTGCACGTCACACTGTATGTATAGGGAAGACACTACGCCGGGGTGCGCGTCACACTGTATGTATAGGGAAGGCCCTACGCCGGGGTGCACGTCACACTGTATGTATATGGAAGGCACTACGCCGGGGTGCGCGTCACACTGTATGTATAGGGAAGGCGCTACGCCGGGGTGCACGTCACACTGTATGTATAGGGAAGACACTACGCCGGGGTGCGCGTCACACTGTATGTATAGGGAAGGCCCTACGCTGGGGTGCACGTCACACTGTATGTATATGGAAGGCACTACGCCGGGGTGCGCGTCACACTGTATGTATAGGGAAGGCGCTACGCCGGGGTGCACGTCACACTGTATGTATAGGGAAGGCACTACGCCGGGGTGCGCGTCACACTGTATGTATAGGGAAGGCACTACGCCGGGGTGCACGTCACACTGTATGTATAGAGAAGGCACTACGCCGGGGTGTGCGTGCGTCACACTGTATGTATAGGGAAGGCACTACGCCGGGGTGCACGTCACACTGTATGTATAGGGAAGGCGCTACGCCGGGGTGCACGTCACACTGTATGTATAGGGAAGGCACTACGCCGGGGTGCGCGTCACACTGTATGTATAGGGAAGGCACTACGCCGGGGTGCGCGTCACACTGTATGTATAGGGAAGGCGCTACGCCGGGGTGCACGTCACACTGTATGTATAGGGAAGGCACTACGCCGGGGTGCACGTCACACTGTATGTATAGGGAAGGCACTACGCCGGGGTGCGCGTCACACTGTATGTATAGAGAAGGCACTACGCCGGGGTGTGCGTGCGTCACACTGTATGTATAGGGAAGGCACTACGCCGGGGTGCACGTCACACTGTATGTATAGGGAAGGCGCTACGCCGGGGTGCACGTCACACTGTATGTATAGGGAAGGCACTACGCCGGGGTGCGCGTCACACTGTATGTATAGGGAAGGCACTACGCCGGGGTGCGCGTCACACTGTATGTATAGGGAAGGCGCTACGCCGGGGTGCACGTCACACTGTATGTATAGGGAAGGCACTACGCCGGGGTGCACGTCACACTGTATGTATAGGGAAGGCACTACGCCGGGGTGCGCGTCACACTGTATGTATAGGGAAGGCGCTACGCCGGGGTGCGCGTCACACTGTATGTATAGGGAAGGCACTACGCCGGGGTGCGCGTCACACTGTATGTATAGGGAAGGCACTACGCTGGGGTGCACGTCACACTGTATGTATAGGTAAGGCACTACGCCGGGGTGCGCGTCACACTGTATGTATAGGGAAGGCACTACGCCGGGGTGCGCGTCACACTGTATGTATAGGGAAGGCACTACGCAAGGGGGGGCGCGTCACACTGTATGTATAGGGAAGGCACTACGCCGGGGTGCGCGTCACACTGTATGTATAGGGAAGGCACTACGCTGGGGTGCGCGTCACACTGTATGTATAGGGAAGGCACTACGCCGGGGTGCGCGTCACACTGTATGTATAGGGAAGGCACGACGCCGGGGTGCGCGTCACACTGTATGTATAGGGAAGGCACTACGCTGGGGTGCGCGTCACACTGTATGTATAGGGAAGGCACTACGCCGGGGTGCGCATCACACTGTATGTATAGGGAAGGCGCTACGCCGGGGTGCGCGTCACACTGTATGTATAGGGAAGGCGCTACGCCGGGGTGCGCGTCACACTGTATGTATAGGAAAGGCACTACGCCGGGGTGCGCGTCACACTGTATGTATAGGGAAGGCACTACGCCGGGGTGCGCGTCACACTGTATGTATAGGTAAGGCACTACGCCGGGGTGCACGTCACACTGTATGTATAGGGAAGGCACTACGCCGGGGTGCGCGTCACACTGTATGTATAGGTAAGGCACTACGCCGGGGTGCACGTCACACTGTATGTATAGGGAAGGCACTACGCCGGGGTGCACGTCACACTGTATGTATAGGGAAGGCGCTACGCCGGGGTGCACGTCACACTGTATGTATAGGGAAGGCACTACGCCAGGGTGCACGTCACACTGTATGTATAGGGAAGGCACTACGCCGGGGTGCGCGTCACACTGTATGTATAGGGAAGGCACTACGCCGGGGTGCACGTCACACTGTATGTATAGGGAAGGCACTACGCCGGGGTGCGCGTCACACTGTATGTATAGGGAAGGCGCTACGCCGGGGTGCACGTCACACTGTATGTATAGGGAAGGCACTACGCCGGGGTGCGCGTCACACTGTATATATAGGGAAGGCACTACGCCGGGGTGCACGTCACACTGTATGTATAGGGAAGGCACTACGCCGGGGTGCACGTCACGCTGTATGTATAGGGAAGGCACTACGCCGGGGTGCACGTCACACTGTATGTATAGGGACGGCACTACGCCGGGGTGCACGTCACACTGTATGTATAGGGAAGGCACTACGCCCGGGTGCACGTCACACTGTATGTATAGGGAAGGCACTACGCCGGGGTGCACGTCACACTGTATGTATAGGGAAGGCGCTACGCCGGGGTGCGCGTCACACTGTATGTATAGGGAAGGCACTACGCCGGGTTGCACGTCACACTGTATGTATAGGGAAGGCACTACGCCGGGGTGCGCGTCACACTGTATGTATAGGGAAGGCACTACGCCGGGGTGCGCGTCACACTGTATGTATAGGGAAGGCGCTACGCCGGGGTGCACGTCACACTGTATGTATAGGGAAGGCACTACGCCGGGGTGCGCGTGACACTGTATGTATAGGGAAGGCACTACTCCGGGGTGCGCGTCACACTGTATGTATAGGGACGGCACTACGCCGGGGTGGACGTCACACTGTATGTATAGGGAAGGCACTACGCCGGGGTGCGCGTCACACTGTATGTATAGGGAAGGCACTACGCCGGGGTGCACGTCACACTGTATGTATAGGGAAGGCACTACGCCGGGGTGCACCTCACACTGTATATATAGGGAAGGCACTACGCCGGGGTGCGCGTCACACTGTATGTATAGGGAAGGCCCTACGCCGGGGTGCACGTCACACTGTATGTATAGGGAAGGCACTACGCCGGGGTGCGCGTCACACTGTATGTATAGGGAAGGCACTACGCCGGGGTGCACCTCACACTGTATGTATAGGGAAGGCACTACGCCGGGGTGCGCGTCACACTGTATGTATAGGGAAGGCCCTACGCCGGGGTGCACGTCACACTGTATGTATAGGGAAGGCGCTACGCCGGGGTGCGCGTCACACTGTATGTATAGGGAAGGCGCTACGCCGGGGTGCACGTCACACTGTATGTATAGGGAAGGCACTACGCCGGGGTGCGCGTCACGCTGTATGTATAGGGAAGGCGCTACGCCGGGGTGCGTGTCACACTGTATGTATAGGGAAGGCGCTACGCCGGGGTGCACGTCACACTGTATGTATAGGGAAGGCACTACGCCGGGGTGCGCGTCACACTGTATGTATAGGGAAGGCACTACGCCGGGGTGCACGTCACACTGTATGTATAGGGAAGGCACTACGCCGGGGTGCGCGTCACACTGTATGTATAGGGAAGGCACTACGCCGGGGTGCACGTCACACTGTATGTATACGGAAGGCACTACGCCGGGGTGCGCGTCACACTGTATGTATAGGGAAGGCACTACGCCGGGGTGCACGTCACACTGTATGTATAGGGAAGGCACTACGCCGGGGTGCACGTCACACTGTATGTATAGGGAAGGCACTACGCCGGGGTGCGCGTCACACTGTATGTATAGGGAAGGCACTACGCCGGGGTGCGCGTCACACTGTATGTATAGGGAAGGCACTACGCCGGGGTGCACGTCACACTGTATGTATAGGGAAGGCACTACGCCGGGGTGCGCGTCACACTGTATGTATAGGGAAGGCACTACGCCGGGGTGCACCTCACACTGTATGTATAGGGAAGGCACTACGCCGGGGTGCACCTCACACTGTATGTATAGGGAAGGCACTACGCCGGGGTGCGCGTCACACTGTATGTATAGGGAAGGCCCTACGCCGGGGTGCACGTCACACTGTATGTATAGGGAAGGCGCTACGCCGGGGTGCGCGTCACACTGTATGTATAGGGAAGGCGCTACGCCGGGGTGCGCTTCACACTGTATGTATAGGGAAGGCACTACGCCGGGGTGCACGTCACACTGTATGTATAGGGAAGGCACTACGCCGGGGTGCGCGTCACGCTGTATGTATAGGGAAGGCACTACGCCGGGGTGCGCGTCACACTGTATGTATAGGGAAGGCACTACGCCGGGGTGCGCGTCACACTGTATGTATAGGGAAGGCGCTACGCCGGGGTGCACGTCACACTGTATGTATAGGGAAGGCACTACGCCGGGGTGCGCGTCACACTGTATGTATAGGGAAGGCACTACGCCGGGGTGCACGTCACACTGTATGTATAGGGAAGGCACTACGCCGGGGTGCACGTCACACTGTATGTATAGGGAAGGCACTACGCCGGGGTGCACGTCACACAGTATGTATAGGGAAGGCACTACGCCGGGGTGCGCGTCACACTGTATGTATAGGGAAGGCGCTACGCCGGGGTGCACGTCACACTGTATGTATAGGGAAGGCACTACGCCGGGGTGCACGTCACACTGTATGTATAGGGAAGACACTACGCCGGGGTGCGCGTCACACTGTATGTATAGGGAAGGCCCTACGCCGGGGTGCACGTCACACTGTATGTATATGGAAGGCACTACGCCGGGGTGCGCGTCACACTGTATGTATAGGGAAGGCACTACGCCGGGGTGCACGTCACACTGTATGTATAGGGAAGACACTACGCCGGGGTGCGCGTCACACTGTATGTATAGGGAAGGCCCTACGCTGGGGTGCACGTCACACTGTATGTATATGGAAGGCACTACGCCGGGGTGCGCGTCACACTGTATGTATAGGGAAGGCGCTACGCCGGGGTGCACGTCACACTGTATGTATAGGGAAGGCACTACGCCGGGGTGCGCGTCACACTGTATGTATAGGGAAGGCACTACGCCGGGGTGCACGTCACACTGTATGTATAGGGAAGGCACTACGCCGGGGTGCACGTCACACTGTATGTATAGGGAAGGCACTACGCCGGGGTGCGCGTCACACTGTATGTATAGGGAAGGCACTACGCCGGGGTGCGCGTCACACTGTATGTATAGGGAAGGCACTACGCCGGGGTGCACGTCACACTGTATGTATAGGGAAGGCACTACGCCGGGGTGCGCGTCACACTGTATGTATAGGGAAGGCGCTACGCCGGGGTGCACGTCACACTGTATGTATAGGGAAGGCACTACGCCGGGGTGCGCGTCACACTGTATGTATAGGGAAGGCACTACGCCGGGGTGCGCGTCACACTGTATGTATAGGGAAGGCACTACGCCGGGGTGCGCGTCACACTGTATGTATAGGGAAGGCACTACGCCGGGGTGCGCGTCACACTGTATGTATAGGGAAGGCACTACGCTGGGGTGCACGTCACACTGTATGTATAGGTAAGGCACTACGCCGGGGTGCGCGTCACACTGTATGTATAGGGAAGGCACTACGCCGGGGTGCGCGTCACACTGTATGTATAGGGAAGGCACTACGCCGGGGTGCGCGTCACACTGTATGTATAGGGAAGGCACTACGCCGGGGTGCGCGTCACACTGTATGTATAGGGAAGGCACTACGCTGGGGTGCGCGTCACACTGTATGTATAGGGAAGGCACTACGCCGGGGTGCGCGTCACACTGTATGTATAGGGAAGGCACGACGCCGGGGTGCGCGTCACACTGTATGTATAGGGAAGGCACTACGCTGGGGTGCGCGTCACACTGTATGTATAGGGAAGGCACTACGCCGGGGTGCGCGTCACACTGTATGTATAGGGAAGGCACTACGCCGGGGTGCGCGTCACACTGTATGTATAGGGAAGGCACTACGCCGGGGTGCGCGTCACACTGTATGTATAGGGAAGGCACTACGCCGGGGTGCGCGTCACACTGTATGTATAGGTAAGGCACTACGCCGGGGTGCACGTCACACTGTATGTATAGGGAAGGCACTACGCCGGGGTGCGCGTCACACTGTATGTATAGGGAAGGCACTACGCCGGGGTGCACGTCACACTGTATGTATAGGGAAGGCACTACGCCGGGGTGCGCGTCACACTGTATGTATAGGGAAGGCGCTACGCCGGGGTGCACGTCACACTGTATGTATAGGGAAGGCACTACGCCGGGGTGCGCGTCACACTGTATATATAGGGAAGGCACTACGCCGGGGTGCACGTCACACTGTATGTATAGGGAAGGCACTACGCCGGGGTGCACGTCACGCTGTATGTATAGGGAAGGCACTACGCCGGGGTGCACGTCACACTGTATGTATAGGGAAGGCACTACGCCCGGGTGCACGTCACACTGTATGTATAGGGAAGGCACTACGCCGGGGTGCACGTCACACTGTATGTATAGGGAAGGCGCTACGCCGGGGTGCGCGTCACACTGTATGTATAGGGAAGGCACTACGCCGGGTTGCACGTCACACTGTATGTATAGGGAAGGCGCTACGCCGGGGTGCGCGTCACACTGTATGTATAGGGAAGGCACTACGCCGGGGTGCGCGTCACACTGTATGTATAGGGAAGGCGCTACGCCGGGGTGCACGTCACACTGTATGTATAGGGAAGGCACTACGCCGGGGTGCGCGTGACACTGTATGTATAGGGAAGGCACTACTCCGGGGTGCGCGTCACACTGTATGTATAGGGACGGCACTACGCCGGGGTGGACGTCACACTGTATGTATAGGGAAGGCACTACGCCGGGGTGCGCGTCACACTGTATTTATAGGGAAGGCACTACGCCGGGGTGCACGTCACACTGTATGTATAGGGAAGGCACTACGCCGGGGTGCACCTCACACTGTATATATAGGGAAGGCACTACGCCGGGGTGCGCGTCACACTGTATGTATAGGGAAGGCCCTACGCCGGGGTGCACGTCACACTGTATGTATAGGAAAGGCACTACGCCGGGGTGCGCGTCACACTGTATGTATAGGGAAGGCACTACGCCGGGGTGCACCTCACACTGTATGTATAGGGAAGGCACTACGCCGGGGTGCGCGTCACACTGTATGTATAGGGAAGGCCCTACGCCGGGGTGCACGTCACACTGTATGTATAGGGAAGGCGCTACGCCGGGGTGCGCGTCACACTGTATGTATAGGGAAGGCGCTACGCCGGGGTGCACGTCACACTGTATGTATAGGGAAGGCACTACGCCGGGGTGCGCGTCACGCTGTATGTATAGGGAAGGCGCTACGCCGGGGTGCGTGTCACACTGTATGTATAGGGAAGGCGCTACGCCGGGGTGCACGTCACACTGTATGTATAGGGAAGGCACTACGCCGGGGTGCGCGTCACACTGTATGTATAGGGAAGGCACTACGCCGGGGTGCACGTCACACTGTATGTATAGGGAAGGCACTACGCCGGGGTGCGCGTCACACTGTATGTATAGGGAAGGCACTACGCCGGGGTGCACGTCACACTGTATGTATACGGAAGGCACTACGCCGGGGTGCGCGTCACACTGTATGTATAGGGAAGGCACTACGCCGGGGTGCACGTCACACTGTATGTATAGGGAAGGCACTACGCCGGGGTGCACGTCACACTGTATGTATAGGGAAGGCACTACGCCGGGGTGCGCGTCACACTGTATGTATAGGGAAGGCACTACGCCGGGGTGCGCGTCACACTGTATGTATAGGGAAGGCGCTACGCCGGGGTGCGCGTCACACTGTATGTATAGGGAAGGCGCTACGCCGGGGTGCGCTTCACACTGTATGTATAGGGAAGGCACTACGCCGGGGTGCACGTCACACTGTATGTATAGGGAAGGCACTACGCCGGGGTGCGCGTCACGCTGTATGTATAGGGAAGGCGCTACGCCGGGGTGCGCGTCACACTGTATGTATAGGGAAGGCGCTACGCCGGGGTGCACGTCACACTGTATGTATAGGGAAGGCACTACGCCGGGGTGCGCGTCACACTGTATGTATAGGGAAGGCACTACGCCGGGGTGCACGTCACACTGTATGTATAGGGAAGGCACTACGCCGGGGTGCGCGTCACACTGTATGTATAGGGAAGGCACTACGCCGGGGTGCACGTCACACTGTATGTATACGGAAGGCACTACGCCGGGGTGCGCGTCACACTGTATGTATAGGGAAGGCACTACGCCGGGGTGCACGTCACACTGTATGTATAGGGAAGGCACTACGCCGGGGTGCACGTCACACTGTATGTATAGGGAAGGCACTACGCCGGGGTGCACGTCACACTGTATGTATAGGGAAGGCGCTACGCCGGGGTGCACGTCACACTGTATGTATAGGGAAGGCACTACGCCGGGGTGCGCGTCACACTGTATGTATAGGGAAGGCACTACGCCGGGGTGCGCGTCACACTGTATGTATAGGGAAGGCACTACGCCGGGGTGCACGTCACACTGTATGTATAGGGAAGGCACTACGCCGGGGTGCGCGTCACACTGTATGTATAGGGAAGGCACTACGCCGGGGTGCGCGTCACACTGTATGTATAGGGAAGGCACTACGCCGGGGTGCGCGTCACACTGTATGTATAGGGAAGGCACTACGCCGGGGTGCACGTCACACTGTATGTATAGGGAAAGCGCTACGCCGGGGTGCACGTCACACTGTATGTATAGGGAAGGCACTACGCCGGGGTGCACGTCACACTGTATGTATAGGGAAGGCACTACGCCGGGGTGCGCGTCACACTGTATGTATAGGGAAGGCACTACGCCGGGGTGCACGTCACACTGTATGTATAGGGAAGGCACTACGCCGGGGTGCACGTCACACTGTATGTATAGGGAAGGCACTACGCCGGGGTGCGCGTCACACTGTATGTATAGGGAAGGCGCTACACCGGGGTGCGCGTCACACTGTATGTATAGGGAAGGCGCTACGCCGGGGTGCGCGTCACACTGTATGTATAGGGAAGGCGCTACGCCGGGGTGCGCGTCACACTGTATGTATAGGGAAAGCGCTACGCCGGGGTGCGCGTCACACTGTATGTATAGGGACGGCACTACGCCGGGGTGCACGTCACACTGTATGTATAGGGAAGGCACTACGCCGGGGTGCACGTCACACTGTATGTATAGGGAAGGCACTACGCCGGGGTGCACCTCACACTGTATGTATAGGGAAGGCACTACGCCGGGGTGCGCGTCACACTGTATGTATAGGGAAGGCACTACGCCGGGGTGCACGTCACACTGTATGTATAGGGAAGGCACTACGCCGGGGTGCGCGTCACACTGTATGTATAGGGAAGGCACTACGCCGGGGTGCACGTCACACTGTATGTATAGGGAAGGCACTACGCCGGGGTGCGCATCACACTGTATGTATAGGGAAGGCGCTACGCCGGGGTGGACGTCACACTGTATGTATAGGGAAGGCACTACGCCGGGGTGCGCGTCACACTGTATGTATAGGGAAGGCACAACGCCGGGGTGCGCGTCACACTGTATGTATAGGGAAGGCGCTACGCCGGGGTGCGCGTCACACTGTATGTATAGGGAAGGCACTACGCCGGGGTGCGCGTCACACTGTATGTATAGGGAAGGCACTACGCCGGGGTGCACGTCACACTGTATGTATAGGGAAGGCACTACGCCGGGGTGCGCGTCACACTGTATGTATAGGGAAGGCACTACGCCGGGGTGCACGTCACACTGTATGTATAGGGAAGGCACTACGCCGGGGTGCACGTCACACTGTATGTATAGGGAAGGCGCTACGCCGGGGTGCGCGTCACACTGTATGTATAGGGAAGGCGCTACGCCGGGGTGCGCTTCACACTGTATGTATAGGGAAGGCACTACGCCGGGGTGCACGTCACACTGTATGTATAGGGAAGGCACTACGCCGGGGTGCGCGTCACGCTGTATGTATAGGGAAGGCGCTACGCCGGGGTGCGCGTCACACTGTATGTATAGGGAAGGCGCTACGCCGGGGTGCACGTCACACTGTATGTATAGGGAAGGCTCTACGCCGGGGTGCGCGTCACACTGTATGTATAGGGAAGGCACTACGCCGGGGTGCACGTCACACTGTATGTATAGGGAAGGCACTACGCCGGGGTGCGCGTCACACTGTATGTATAGGGAAGGCACTACGCCGGGGTGCACGTCACACTGTATGTATACGGAAGGCACTACGCCGGGGTGCGCGTCACACTGTATGTATAGGGAAGGCACTACGCCGGGGTGCACGTCACACTGTATGTATAGGGAAGGCACTACGCCGGGGTGCGCGTCACACTGTATGTATAGGGAAGGCACTACGCCGGGGTGCGCGTCACACTGTATGTATAGGGAAGGCACTACGCCGGGGTGCACGTCACACTGTATGTATAGGGAAGGCACTACGCCGGGGTGCACGTCACACTGTATGTATAGGGAAGGCACTACGCCGGGGTGCGCGTCACACTGTATGTATACGGAAGGCACTACGCCGGGGTGCACGTCCCACTGTATGTATAGGGAAGGCACTACGCCGGGGTGCGCGTCACACTGTATGTATAGGGAAGGCACTACGCCGGGGTGCGCGTCACACTGTATGTATAGGGACGGCACTACGCCGGGGTGGACGTCACACTGTATGTATAGGGAAGGCACTACGCCGGGGTGCGCGTCACACTGTATGTATAGGGAAGGCACTACGCCGGGGTGCACGTCACACTGTATGTATAGGGAAGGCACTACGCCGGGGTGCACGTCACACTGTATGTATAGGGAAGGCACTACGCCGGGGTGCGCGTCACACTGTATGTATAGGGAAGGCACTACGCCGGGGTGCACGTCACACTGTATGTATAGTGAAGGCACTACGCCGGGGTGCACGTCACACTGTATGTATAGGGAAGGCACTACGCCGGGGTGCGCGTCACACTGTATGTATAGGGAAGGCGCTACACCGGGGTGCGCGTCACACTGTATGTATAGGGAAGGCGCTACGCCGGGGTGCGCGTCACACTGTATGTATAGGGAAGGCGCTACGCCGGGGTGCGCGTCACACTGTATGTATAGGGAAAGCGCTACGCCGGGGTGCGCGTCACACTGTATGTATAGGGACGGCACTACGCCGGGGTGCACGTCACACTGTATGTATAGGGAAGGCACTACGCCGGGGTGCACGTCACACTGTATGTATAGGGAAGGCACTACGCCGGGGTGCACCTCACACTGTATGTATAGGGAAGGCACTACGCCGGGGTGCGCGTCACACTGTATGTATAGGGAAGGCACTACGCCGGGGTGCACGTCACACTGTATGTATAGGGAAGGCACTACGCCGGGGTGCGCGTCACACTGTATGTATAGGGAAGGCACTACGCCGGGGTGCACGTCACACTGTATGTATAGGGAAGGCACTACGCCGGGGTGCGCATCACACTGTATGTATAGGGAAGGCGCTACGCCGGGGTGGACGTCACACTGTATGTATAGGGAAGGCACTACGCCGGGGTGCGCGTCACACTGTATGTATAGGGAAGGCACAACGCCGGGGTGCGCGTCACACTGTATGTATAGGGAAGGCGCTACGCCGGGGTGCGCGTCACACTGTATGTATAGGGAAGGCACTACGCCGGGGTGCGCGTCACACTGTATGTATAGGGAAGGCACTACGCCGGGGTGCACGTCACACTGTATGTATAGGGAAGGCACTACGCCGGGGTGCGCGTCACACTGTATGTATAGGGAAGGCACTACGCCGGGGTGCACGTCACACTGTATGTATAGGGAAGGCACTACGCCGGGGTGCGCGTCACACTGTATGTATAGGGAAGGCACTACACCGGGGTGCGCGTCACACTGTATGTATAGGGAAGGCACTACGCCGGGGTGCACGTCACACTGTATGTATAGGGAAGGCACTACGCCGGGGTGCACGTCACACTGTATGTATAGGGAAGGCGCTACGCCGGGGTGCGCGTCACACTGTATGTATAGGGAAGGCGCTACGCCGGGGTGCGCTTCACACTGTATGTATAGGGAAGGCACTACGCCGGGGTGCACGTCACACTGTATGTATAGGGAAGGCACTACGCCGGGGTGCGCGTCACGCTGTATGTATAGGGAAGGCGCTACGCCGGGGTGCGCGTCACACTGTATGTATAGGGAAGGCGCTACGCCGGGGTGCACGTCACACTGTATGTATAGGGAAGGCTCTACGCCGGGGTGCGCGTCACACTGTATGTATAGGGAAGGCACTACGCCGGGGTGCACGTCACACTGTATGTATAGGGAAGGCACTACGCCGGGGTGCGCGTCACACTGTATGTATAGGGAAGGCACTACGCCGGGGTGCACGTCACACTGTATGTATACGGAAGGCACTACGCCGGGGTGCGCGTCACACTGTATGTATAGGGAAGGCACTACGCCGGGGTGCACGTCACACTGTATGTATAGGGAAGGCACTACGCCGGGGTGCGCGTCACACTGTATGTATAGGGAAGGCACTACGCCGGGGTGCGCGTCACACTGTATGTATAGGGAAGGCACTACGCCGGGGTGCACGTCACACTGTATGTATAGGGAAGGCACTACGCCGGGGTGCACGTCACACTGTATGTATAGGGAAGGCACTACGCCGGGGTGCGCGTCACACTGTATGTATACGGAAGGCACTACGCCGGGGTGCACGTCCCACTGTATGTATAGGGAAGGCACTACGCCGGGGTGCGCGTCACACTGTATGTATAGGGAAGGCACTACGCCGGGGTGCGCGTCACACTGTATGTATAGGGACGGCACTACGCCGGGGTGGACGTCACACTGTATGTATAGGGAAGGCACTACGCCGGGGTGCGCGTCACACTGTATGTATAGGGAAGGCACTACGCCGGGGTGCACGTCACACTGTATGTATAGGGAAGGCACTACGCCGGGGTGCACCTCACACTGTATATATAGGGAAGGCACTACGCCGGGGTGCGCGTCACACTGTATGTATAGGGAAGGCCCTACGCCGGGGTGCACGTCACACTGTATGTATAGGGAAGGCACTACGCCGGGGTGCGCGTCACACTGTATGTATAGGGAAGGCACTACGCCGGGGTGCACCTCACACTGTATGTATAGGGAAGGCACTACGCCGGGGTGCGCGTCACACTGTATGTATAGGGAAGGCCCTACGCCGGGGTGCACGTCACACTGTATGTATAGGGAAGGCACTACGCCGGGGTGCACGTCACACTGTATGTATAGGGAAGGCGCTACGCCGGGGTGCGCGTCACACTGTATGTATAGGGAAGGCGCTACGCCGGGGTGCACGTCACACTGTATGTATAGGGAAGGCACTACGCCGGGGTGCGCGTCACGCTGTATGTATAGGGAAGGCGCTACGCCGGGGTGCGCGTCACACTGTATGTATAGGGAAGGCGCTACGCCGGGGTGCACGTCACACTGTATGTATAGGGAAGGCACTACGCCGGGGTGCACGTCACACTGTATGTATAGGGAAGGCACTACGCCGGGGTGCACGTCACACTGTATGTATAGGGAAGGCACTACGCCGGGGTGCGCGTCACACTGTATGTATAGGGAAGGCACTACGCCGGGGTGCACGTCACACTGTATGTATAGGGAAGGCACTACGCCGGGGTGCACGTCACACTGTATGTATAGGGAAGGCGCTACGCCGGGGTGCACGTCACACTGTATGTATAGGGAAGGCACTACGCCGGGGTGCGCGTCACACTGTATGTATAGGGAAGGCGCTACGCCGGGGTGCACGTCACACTGTATGTATAGGGAAGGCACTACGCCGGGGTGCACGTCACACTGTATGTATAGGGAAGGCACTACGCCGGGGTGCACGTCACACTGTATGTATAGGGAAGGCGCTACGCCGGGGTGCGCGTCACACTGTATGTATAGGGAAGGCACTACGCCGGGGTGCACGTCACACTGTATGTATAGGGAAGGCACTACGCCGGGGTGCACGTCACACTGTATGTATAGGGAAGGCGCTACGCCGGGGTGCGCGTCACACTGTATGTATAGGGAAGGCTCTACGCCGGGGTGCGCGTCACACTGTATGTATAGGGAAGGCACTACGCCGGGGTGCGCGTCACACTGTATGTATAGGGAAGGCACTACGCCGGGGTGCGCGTCACACTGTATGTATAGGGAAGGCGCTACGCCGGGGTGCGCGCCACACTGTATGTATAGGGAAGGCGCTACGCCGGGGTGCGCGTCACACTGTATGTATAGGGAAGGCACTACGCCGGGGTGGACGTCACACTGTATGTATAGGGAAGGCGCTACGCCGGGGTGCACGTCACACTGTATGTATAGGGAAGGCACTACGCCGGAGTGCGCGTCACACTGTATGTATAGGGAAGGCACTACGCCGGGGTGCGCGCCACACTGTATGTATAGGGAAGGCGCTACGCCGGGGTGCGCGTCACACTGTATGTATAGGGAAGGCACTACGCCGGGGTGCGCGCCACACTGTATGTATAGGGAAGGCGCTACGCCGGGGTGCGCGTCACACTGTATGTATAGGGAAGGCACTACGCCGGGGTGCGCGTCACACTGTATGTATAGGGAAGGCACTACGCCGGGGTGCGCGTCACACTGTATGTATAGGGAAGGCACTACGCCGGGGTGCACGTCACACTGTATGTATAGGGAAAGCGCTACGCCGGGGTGCACGTCACACTGTATGTATAGGGAAGGCACTACGCCGGGGTGCACGTCACACTGTATGTATAGGGAAGGCACTACGCCGGGGTGCGCGTCACACTGTATGTATAGGGAAGGCGCTACACCGGGGTGCGCGTCACACTGTATGTATAGGGAAGGCGCTACACCGGGGTGCGCGTCACACTGTATGTATAGGGAAGGCGCTACGCCGGGGTGCGCGTCACACTGTATGTATAGGGAAGGCGCTACGCCGGGGTGCGCGTCACACTGTATGTATAGGGAAAGCGCTACGCCGGGGTGCGCGTCACACTGTATGTATAGGGACGGCACTACGCCGGGGTGCACGTCACACTGTATGTATAGGGAAGGCACTACGCCGGGGTGCACGTCACACTGTATGTATAGGGAAGGCACTACGCCGGGGTGCACCTCACACTGTATGTATAGGGAAGGCACTACGCCGGGGTGCGCGTCACACTGTATGTATAGGGAAGGCACTACGCCGGGGTGCACGTCACACTGTATGTATAGGGAAGGCACTACGCCGGGGTGCGCGTCACACTGTATGTATAGGGAAGGCACTACGCCGGGGTGCACGTCACACTGTATGTATAGGGAAGGCACTACGCCGGGGTGCGCATCACACTGTATGTATAGGGAAGGCGCTACGCCGGGGTGGACGTCACACTGTATGTATAGGGAAGGCACTACGCCGGGGTGCGCGTCACACTGTATGTATAGGGAAGGCACTACGCCGGGGTGCGCGTCACACTGTATGTATAGGGAAGGCACTACGCCGGGGTGCGCGTCACACTGTATGTATAGGGAAGGCGCTACGCCGGGGTGCGCGTCACACTGTATGTATAGGGAAGGCACTACGCCGGGGTGCGCGTCACACTGTATGTATAGGGAAGGCACTACGCCGGGGTGCACGTCACACTGTATGTATAGGGAAGGCACTACGCCGGGGTGCGCGTCACACTGTATGTATAGGGAAGGCACTACACCGGGGTGCGCGTCACACTGTATGTATAGGGAAGGCACTACGCCGGGGTGCGCGTCACACTGTATATATAGGGAAGGCACTACGCCGGGGTGCTCGTCACACTGTATGTATAGGGAAGGCGCTACGCCGGGGTGCGCGTCACACTGTATGTATAGGGAAGGCACTACGCCGGGGTGCACGTCACACTGTATGTATAGGGAAGGCGCTACGCCGGGGTGCGCGTCACACTGTATGTATAGGGAAGGCACTACGCCGGGGTGCACGTCACACTGTATGTATAGGGAAGGCACTACGCCGGGGTGCACGTCACACTGTATGTATAGGGAAGGCCCTACGCCGGGGTGCGCGTCACACTGTATGTATAGGGAAGGCACTACGCCGGGGTGCACGTCACACTGTATGTATAGGGAAGGCACTACGCCGGGGTGCACGTCACACTGTATGTATAGGGAAGGCACTACGCCGGGGTGCGCGTCACACTGTATGTATAGGGAAGGCACTACGCCGGGGTGCGCGTCACACTGTATGTATAGGGAAGGCACTACGCCGGGGTGCGCGTCACACTGTATGTATAGGGAAGGCACTACGCCGGGGTGCGCGTCACGCTGTATGTATAGGGAAGGCGCTACGCCGGGGTGCGCGTCACACTGTATGTATAGGGAAGGCACTACGCCGGGGTGCGCGTCACACTGTATGTATAGGGAAGGCACTACGCCGGGGTGCACGTCACACTGTATGTATAGGGAAGGCACTACGCCGGGGTGCGCGTCACACTGTATGTATAGGGAAGGCACTACGCCGGGGTGCGCGTCACACTGTATGTATAGGGAAGGCACTACGCCGGGGTGCACGTCACACTGTATGTATAGGGAAGGCACTACGCCGGGGTGCACGTCACACTGTATGTATAGGGAAGGCACTACGCCGGGGTGCGCGTCACACTGTATGTATAGGGAAGGCGCTACGCCGGGGTGCGCGTCACACTGTATGTATAGGGAAGGCACTACGCCGGGGTGCACGTCACACTGTATGTATAGGGAAGGCACTACGCCGGGGTGCGCGTCACACTGTATGTATAGGGAAGGCACTACGCCGGGGTGCGCGTCACACTGTATGTATAGGGAAGGCACTACGCCGGGGTGCACGTCACACTGTATGTATAGGGAAGGCACTACGCCGGGGTGCACGTCACACTGTATGTATAGGGAAGGCGCTACGCCGGGGTGCGCGTCACACTGTATGTATAGGGAAGGCACTACGCCGGGGTGCACGTCACACTGTATGTATAGGGAAGGCGCTACGCCGGGGTGCACGTCACACTGTATGTATAGGGAAGGCACTACGCCGGGGTGCACGTCACACTGTATGTATAGGGAAGGCGCTACGCCGGGGTGCACGTCACACTGTATGTATAGGGAAGGCACTACGCCGGGGTGCACGTCACACTGTATGTATAGGGAAGGCACTACGCCGGGGTGCGCGTCACACTGTATGTATAGGGAAGGCACTACGCCGGGGTGCACGTCACACTGTATGTATAGGGAAGGCGCTACGCCGGGGTGCACGTCACACTGTATGTATAGGGAAGGCGCTACGCCGGGGTGCACGTCACACTGTATGTATAGGGAAGGCACTACGCCGGGGTGCACGTCACACTGTATGTATAGGGAAGGCACTACGCCGGGGTGCGCGTCACACTGTATGTATAGGGAAGGCACTACGCCGGGGTGCACGTCACACTGTACGTATAGGGAAGGCGCTACGCCGGGGTGCGCGTCACACTGTATGTATAGGGAAGGCGCTACGCCGGGGTGCGCGTCACACTGTATGTATAGGGAAGGCACTACGCCGGGGTGCACGTCACACTGTACGTATAGGGAAGGCACTACGCCGGGGTGCACGTCACACTGTATGTATAGGGAAGGCACTACGCCGGGGTGCACGTCACACTGTATGTATAGGGAAGGCACTACGCCGGGGTGCGCGTCACACTGTATGTATAGGGAAGGCACTACGCCGGGGTGCACGTCACACTGTACGTATAGGGAAGGCGCTACGCCGGGGTGCGCGTCACACTGTATGTATAGGGAAGGCGCTACGCCGGGGTGCACGTCAAACTGTATGTATAGGGAAGGCACTACGCCGGGGTGCACGTCACACTGTATGTATAGAGAAGGCACTACGCCGGGGTGCGCGTCACACTGTATGTATAGGGAAGGCACTTCGCCGGGGTGCACGTCACACTGTATGTATAGGGAAGGCCCTACGCCGGGGTGCACGTCACACTGTATGTATAGGGAAGGCGCTACGCCGGGGTGCACGTCACACTGTATGTATAGGGACGGCACTACGCCGGGGTGCACGTCACACTGTATGTATAGGGAAGGCGCTACGCCGGGGTGCACGTCACACTGTATGTATAGGGAAGGCACTACGCCGGGGTGCACGTCACACTGTATGTATAGGGAAGGCACTACGCCGGGGTGCACGTCACACTGTATGTATAGGGAAGGCACTACGCCGGGGTGCACGTCACACTGTATGTATAGGGAAGGCGCTACGCCGGGGTGCGCGTCACACTGTATGTATAGGGAAGGCACTACGCCGGGGTGCACGTCACACTGTATGTATAGGGAAGGCGCTACGCCGGGGTGCACGTCACACTGTATGTATAGGGAAGGCACTACGCCGGGGTGCGCGTCACACTGTATGTATAGGGAAGGCGCTACGCCGGGGTGCGCGTCACACTGTATGTATAGGGAAGGCACTACGCCGGGGTGCGCGTCACACTGTATGTATAGGGAAGGCACTACGCCGGGGTGCGCGTCACACTGTATGTATAGGGAAGGCACTACGCCGGGGTGCGCGTCACACTGTATGTATAGGGAAGGCCCTACGCCGGGGTGCGCGTCACACTGTATGTATAGGGAAGGCACTACGCCGGGGTGCACGTCACACTGTATGTATAGGGAAGGCACTACGCCAGGGTGCACGTCACACTGTATGTATAGGGAAGGCACTACGCCGGGGTGCGCATCACACTGTATGTATAGGGAAGGCGCTACGCCGGGGTGGACGTCACACTGTATGTATAGGGAAGGCACTACGCCGGGGTGCGCGTCACACTGTATGTATAGGGAAGGCACTACGCCGGGGTGCGCGTCACACTGTATGTATAGGGAAGGCACTACGCCGGGGTGCGCGTCACACTGTATGTATAGGGAAGGCGCTACGCCGGGGTGCGCGTCACACTGTATGTATAGGGAAGGCACTACGCCGGGGTGCGCGTCACACTGTATGTATAGGGAAGGCACTACGCCGGGGTGCACGTCACACTGTATGTATAGGGAAGGCACTACGCCGGGGTGCGCGTCACACTGTATGTATAGGGAAGGCACTACACCGGGGTGCGCGTCACACTGTATGTATAGGGAAGGCACTACGCCGGGGTGCGCGTCACACTGTATATATAGGGAAGGCACTACGCCGGGGTGCTCGTCACACTGTATGTATAGGGAAGGCGCTACGCCGGGGTGCGCGTCACACTGTATGTATAGGGAAGGCACTACGCCGGGGTGCACGTCACACTGTATGTATAGGGAAGGCGCTACGCCGGGGTGCGCGTCACACTGTATGTATAGGGAAGGCACTACGCCGGGGTGCACGTCACACTGTATGTATAGGGAAGGCACTACGCCGGGGTGCACGTCACACTGTATGTATAGGGAAGGCCCTACGCCGGGGTGCGCGTCACACTGTATGTATAGGGAAGGCACTACGCCGGGGTGCACGTCACACTGTATGTATAGGGAAGGCACTACGCCGGGGTGCACGTCACACTGTATGTATAGGGAAGGCACTACGCCGGGGTGCGCGTCACACTGTATGTATAGGGAAGGCACTACGCCGGGGTGCGCGTCACACTGTATGTATAGGGAAGGCACTACGCCGGGGTGCGCGTCACACTGTATGTATAGGGAAGGCACTACGCCGGGGTGCGCGTCACGCTGTATGTATAGGGAAGGCGCTACGCCGGGGTGCGCGTCACACTGTATGTATAGGGAAGGCACTACGCCGGGGTGCGCGTCACACTGTATGTATAGGGAAGGCACTACGCCGGGGTGCACGTCACACTGTATGTATAGGGAAGGCACTACGCCGGGGTGCGCGTCACACTGTATGTATAGGGAAGGCACTACGCCGGGGTGCGCGTCACACTGTATGTATAGGGAAGGCACTACGCCGGGGTGCACGTCACACTGTATGTATAGGGAAGGCACTACGCCGGGGTGCACGTCACACTGTATGTATAGGGAAGGCACTACGCCGGGGTGCGCGTCACACTGTATGTATAGGGAAGGCGCTACGCCGGGGTGCGCGTCACACTGTATGTATAGGGAAGGCACTACGCCGGGGTGCACGTCACACTGTATGTATAGGGAAGGCACTACGCCGGGGTGCGCGTCACACTGTATGTATAGGGAAGGCACTACGCCGGGGTGCGCGTCACACTGTATGTATAGGGAAGGCACTACGCCGGGGTGCACGTCACACTGTATGTATAGGGAAGGCACTACGCCGGGGTGCACGTCACACTGTATGTATAGGGAAGGCGCTACGCCGGGGTGCGCGTCACACTGTATGTATAGGGAAGGCACTACGCCGGGGTGCACGTCACACTGTATGTATAGGGAAGGCGCTACGCCGGGGTGCACGTCACACTGTATGTATAGGGAAGGCACTACGCCGGGGTGCACGTCACACTGTATGTATAGGGAAGGCGCTACGCCGGGGTGCACGTCACACTGTATGTATAGGGAAGGCACTACGCCGGGGTGCACGTCACACTGTATGTATAGGGAAGGCACTACGCCGGGGTGCGCGTCACACTGTATGTATAGGGAAGGCACTACGCCGGGGTGCACGTCACACTGTATGTATAGGGAAGGCGCTACGCCGGGGTGCACGTCACACTGTATGTATAGGGAAGGCGCTACGCCGGGGTGCACGTCACACTGTATGTATAGGGAAGGCACTACGCCGGGGTGCACGTCACACTGTATGTATAGGGAAGGCACTACGCCGGGGTGCGCGTCACACTGTATGTATAGGGAAGGCACTACGCCGGGGTGCACGTCACACTGTACGTATAGGGAAGGCGCTACGCCGGGGTGCGCGTCACACTGTATGTATAGGGAAGGCGCTACGCCGGGGTGCGCGTCACACTGTATGTATAGGGAAGGCACTACGCCGGGGTGCACGTCACACTGTACGTATAGGGAAGGCACTACGCCGGGGTGCACGTCACACTGTATGTATAGGGAAGGCACTACGCCGGGGTGCACGTCACACTGTATGTATAGGGAAGGCACTACGCCGGGGTGCGCGTCACACTGTATGTATAGGGAAGGCACTACGCCGGGGTGCACGTCACACTGTACGTATAGGGAAGGCGCTACGCCGGGGTGCGCGTCACACTGTATGTATAGGGAAGGCGCTACGCCGGGGTGCACGTCAAACTGTATGTATAGGGAAGGCACTACGCCGGGGTGCACGTCACACTGTATGTATAGAGAAGGCACTACGCCGGGGTGCGCGTCACACTGTATGTATAGGGAAGGCACTTCGCCGGGGTGCACGTCACACTGTATGTATAGGGAAGGCCCTACGCCGGGGTGCACGTCACACTGTATGTATAGGGAAGGCGCTACGCCGGGGTGCACGTCACACTGTATGTATAGGGACGGCACTACGCCGGGGTGCACGTCACACTGTATGTATAGGGAAGGCGCTACGCCGGGGTGCACGTCACACTGTATGTATAGGGAAGGCACTACGCCGGGGTGCACGTCACACTGTATGTATAGGGAAGGCACTACGCCGGGGTGCACGTCACACTGTATGTATAGGGAAGGCACTACGCCGGGGTGCACGTCACACTGTATGTATAGGGAAGGCGCTACGCCGGGGTGCGCGTCACACTGTATGTATAGGGAAGGCACTACGCCGGGGTGCACGTCACACTGTATGTATAGGGAAGGCGCTACGCCGGGGTGCACGTCACACTGTATGTATAGGGAAGGCACTACGCCGGGGTGCGCGTCACACTGTATGTATAGGGAAGGCGCTACGCCGGGGTGCGCGTCACACTGTATGTATAGGGAAGGCACTACGCCGGGGTGCGCGTCACACTGTATGTATAGGGAAGGCACTACGCCGGGGTGCGCGTCACACTGTATGTATAGGGAAGGCACTACGCCGGGGTGCGCGTCACACTGTATGTATAGGGAAGGCCCTACGCCGGGGTGCGCGTCACACTGTATGTATAGGGAAGGCACTACGCCGGGGTGCACGTCACACTGTATGTATAGGGAAGGCGCTACGCCGGGGTGCACGTCACACTGTATGTATAGGGAAGGCACTACGCCGGGGTGCGCGTCACACTGTATGTATAGGGACGGCACTACGCTGGGGTGCGCGTCACACTGTATGTATACGGAAGGCACTACGCCGGGGTGCGCGTCACACTGTATGTATAGGGAAGGCACTACGCCGGGGTGCACGTCACACTGTATGTATAGGGAAGGCACTACGCCGGGGTGCGCGTCACACTGTATGTATAGGGAAGGCACTACGCCGGGGTGCGCGTCACACTGTATGTATAGGGAAGGCGCTACGCCGGGGTGCGCATCACACTGTATGTATAGGGAAGGCGCTACGCCGGGGTGCGCGTCACACTGTATGTATAGGGAAGGCACTACGCCGGGGTGCACGTCACACTGTATGTATAGGGAAGGCACTACGCCGGGTTGCACGTCACACTGTATGTATAGGGAAGGCGCTACGCTGGGGTGCGCGTCACACTGTATGTATAGGGAAGGCACTACGCCGGGGTGCACGTCACACTGTATGTATACGGAAGGCACTACGCCGGGGTGCACGTCACACTGTATGTATAGGGAAGGCACTACGCCGGGGTGCGCGTCACACTGTATGTATAGGGAAGGCGCTACGCCGGGGTGCGCGTCACACTGTATGTATAGGGAAGGCACTACGCCGGGGTGCGCGTCACACTGTATGTATAGGGACGGCACTACGCCGGGGTGCGCGTCACACTGTATGTATAGGGAAGGCACTACGCCGGGGTGCGCGTCACACTGTATGTATAGGGAAGGCACTACGCCGGGGTGCGCGTCACACTGTATGTATAGGGAAGGCACTACGCCGGGGTGCGCGTCACACTGTATGTATACGGAAGGCACTACGCCGGGGTGCGCGTCACACTGTATGTATAGGGAAGGCACTACGCCGGGGTGCACGTCACACTGTATGTATAGGGAAGGCACTACGCCGGGGTGCACGTCACACTGTATGTATAGGGAAGGCACTACGCCGGGGTGCACGTCACACTGTATGTATAGGGAAGGCGCTACGCCGGGGTGCACGTCACACTGTATGTATAGGGAAGGCGCTACGCCGGGGTGCACGTCACACTGTATGTATAGGGAAGGCACTACGCCGGGGTGCGCGTCACACTGTATGTATAGGGAAGGCACTACGCCGAGGTGCACCTCACACTGTATGTATAGGGAAGGCGCTACGCCGGGGTGCGCGTCATACTGTATGTATAGGGAAGGCACTACGCCGGGGTGCACGTCACACTGTATGTATAGGGAAGGCGCTACGCCGGGGTGCACGTCACACTGTATGTATAGGGAAGGCGCTACGCCGGGGTGCACGTCACACTGTATGTATAGGGAAGGCACTACGCCGGGGTGCACGTCACACTGTATGTAGGGAAGGCGCTACGCCGGGGTGCACGTCACACTGTATGTATAGGGAAGGCACTACGCCGGGGTGCACGTCACACTGTATGTATAGGGAAGACACTACGCCGGGGTGCGCGTCACACTGTATGTATATGGAAGGCCCTACGCCGGGGTGCACGTCACACTGTATGTATATGGAAGGCACTACGCCGGGGTGCACGTCACACTGTATGTATAGGGAAGGCGCTACGCCGGGGTGCACGTCACACTGTATGTATAGGGAAGACACTACGCCGGGGTGCGCGTCACACTGTATGTATAGGGAAGGCCCTACGCCGGGGTGCACGTCACACTGTATGTATATGGAAGGCACTACGCCGGGGTGCGCGTCACACTGTATGTATAGGGAAGGCGCTACGCCGGGGTGCACGTCACACTGTATGTATAGGGAAGGCACTACGCCGGGGTGCGCGTCACACTGTATGTATAGGGAAGGCACTACGCCGGGGTGGACGTCACACTGTATGTATAGGGAAGGCACTACGCCGGGGTGCACGTCACACTGTATGTATAGGGAAGGCACTACGCCGGGGTGCACGTCACACTGTATGTATAGGGAAGGCACTACGCCGGGGTGCGCGTCACTCTGTATGTATAGGGAAGGCACTACGCCGGGGTGCGCGTCACACTGTATGTATAGGGAAGGCACTACGCCGGGTTGCGCGTCATACTGTATGTATAGGGAAGGCACTACGCCGGGGTGCGCGTCACACTGTATGTATAGGGAAGGAACTACGCCGGGGTGCACGTCACACTGTATGTATAGGGAAGGCACTACGCCGGGGTGCGCGTCACACTGTATGTATAGGGAAGGCACTACGCCGGGGTGCGCGTCACACTGTATGTATAGGGAAGGCACTACGCCGGGGTGCGCGTCACACTGTATGTATAGGTAAGGCACTACGCCGGGGTGCACGTCACACTGTATGTATAGGGAAGGCACTACGCCGGGGTGCGCGTCACACTGTATGTATAGGGAAGGCACTACGCCGGGGTGCACGTCACACTGTATGTATAGGGAAGGCACTACGCCGGGGTGCGCGTCACACTGTATGTATAGGGAAGGCACTACGCCGGGGTGCGCGTCACACTGTATGTATAGGGAAGGCACTACGCCGGGGTGCACGTCACACTGTATGTATAGGGAAGGCACTACGCCGGGGTGCGCGTCACACTGTATGTATAGGGAAGGCGCTACGCCGGGGTGCACGTCACACTGTATGTATAGGGAAGGCACTACGCCGGGGTGCGCGTCACACTGTATATATAGGGAAGGCACTACGCCGGGGTGCGCATCACACTGTATGTATAGGGAAGGCACTACGCCGGGGTGCACGTCACGCTGTATGTATAGGGAAGGCACTACGCCGGGGTGCACGTCACACTGTATGTATAGGGACGGCACTACGCCGGGGTGCACGTCACACTGTATGTATAGGGAAGGCACTACGCCGGGGTGCACGTCACACTGTATGTATAGGGAAGGCACTACGCCGGGGTGCACGTCACACTGTATGTATAGGGAAGGCGCTACGCCGGGGTGCACGTCACACTGTATGTATAGGGAAGGCGCTACGCCGGGGTGCACGTCACACTGTATGTATAGGGAAGGCACTACGCCGGGGTGCGCGTCACACTGTATGTATAGGGAAGGCACTACGCCGAGGTGCACCTCACACTGTATGTATAGGGAAGGCGCTACGCCGGGGTGCGCGTCATACTGTATGTATAGGGAAGGCACTACGCCGGGGTGCACGTCACACTGTATGTATAGGGAAGGCGCTACGCCGGGGTGCACGTCACACTGTATGTATAGGGAAGGCGCTACGCCGGGGTGCACGTCACACTGTATGTATAGGGAAGGCACTACGCCGGGGTGCGCGTCACACTGTATGTATAGGGACGGCACTACGCCGGGGTGGACGTCACACTGTATGTATAGGGAAGGCACTACGCCGGGGTGCGCGTCACACTGTATGTATAGGGAAGGCACTACGCCGGGGTGCACGTCACACTGTATGTATAGGGAAGGCACTACGCCGGGGAGCACCTCACACTGTATGTATAGGGAAGGCACTACGCCGGGGTGCGCGTCACACTGTATGTATAGGGAAGGCCCTACGCCGGGGTGCACGTCACACTGTATGTATAGGGAAGGCACTACGCCGGGGTGCGCGTCACACTGTATGTATAGGGAAGGCACTACGCCGGGGTGCACCTCACACTGTATGTATAGGGAAGGCACTACGCCGGGGTGCGCGTCACACTGTATGTATAGGGAAGGCCCTACGCCGGGGTGCACGTCACACTGTATGTATAGGGAAGGCGCTACGCCGGGGTGCGCGTCACACTGTATGTATAGGGAAGGCGCTACGCCGGGGTGCGCTTCACACTGTATGTATAGGGAAGGCACTACGCCGGGGTGCACGTCACACTGTATGTATAGGGAAGGCACTACGCCGGGGTGCGCGTCACACTGTATGTATAGGGACGGCACTACGCCGGGGTGGACGTCACACTGTATGTATAGGGAAGGCACTACGCCGGGGTGCGCGTCACACTGTATGTATAGGGAAGGCACTACGCCGGGGTGCACGTCACACTGTATGTATAGGGAAGGCTCTACGCCGGGGTGCACCTCACACTGTATGTATAGGGAAGGCACTACGCCGGGGTGCGCGTCACACTGTATGTATAGGGAAGGCCCTACGCCGGGGTGCACGTCACACTGTATGTATAGGGAAGGCACTACGCCGGGGTGCGCGTCACACTGTATGTATAGGGAAGGCACTACGCCGGGGTGCACCTCACACTGTATGTATAGGGAAGGCACTACGCCGGGGTGCGCGTCACACTGTATGTATAGGGAAGGCACTACGCCGGGGTGCGCGTCACACTGTATGTATAGGGAAGGCACTACGCCGGGGTGCGCGTCACACTGTATGTATAGGGAAGACACTACGCCGGGGTGCGCGTCACACTGTATGTATAGGGAAGGCACTACGCCGGGGTGCACGTCACACTGTATGTATAGGAAAGGCGCTACGCCGGGGTGCGCGTCACACTGTATGTATAGGGAAGGCGCTACGCCGGGGTGCGCTTCACACTGTATGTATAGGGAAGGCACTACGCCGGGGTGCACGTCACACTGTATGTATAGGGAAGGCACTACGCCGGGGTGCGCGTCACGCTGTATGTATAAGGAAGGCGCTACGCCGGGGTGCGCGTCACACTGTATGTATAGGGAAGGCGCTACGCCGGGGTGCACGTCACACTGTATGTATAGGGAAGGCACTACGCCGGGGTGCGCGTCACACTGTATGTATAGGGAAGGCACTACGCCGGGGTGCACGTCACACTGTATGTATACGGAAGGCACTATACCGGGGTGCGCGTCACACTGTATGTATAGGGAAGGCACTACGCCGGGGTGCGCGTCACACTGTATGTATAGGGAAGGCACTACGCCGGGGTGCACGTCACACTGTATGTATAGGGAAGGCACTACGCCGGGGTGCGCGTCACACTGTATGTATAGGGAAGGCACTACGCCGGGGTGCGCGTCACACTGTATGTATAGGGAAGGCACTACGCCGGGGTGCACGTCACACTGTATGTATAGGGAAGGCACTACGCCGGGGTGCGCGTCACACTGTATGTATAGGGAAGGCATTACGCCGGGGTGCGCGTCACACTGTATGTATAGGGAAGGCACTACGCCGGGGTGCGCGTCACACTGTATGTATAGGGAAGGCACTACGCCGGGGTGCACGTCACACTGTATGTATAGGGAAGGCACTACGCCGGGGTGCACGTCACACTGTATGTATAGGGAAGGCACTACGCCGGGGTGCACGTCACACTGTATGTATAGGGAAGGCACTACGCCGGGGTGCGCGTCACACTGTATGTATAGGGAAGGCACTACGCCGGGGTGCACGTCACACTGTATGTATAGGGAAGGCACTACGCCGGGGTGCACGTCACACTGTATGTATAGGGAAGGCACTACGCCGGGGTGCGCGTCACACTGTATGTATACGGAAGGCACTACGCCGGGGTGCACGTCACACTGTACGTATAGGGAAGGCGCTACGCCGGGGTGCGCGTCACACTGTACGTATAGGGAAGGCGCTACGCCGGGGTGCACGTCACACTGTATGTATAGGGAAGGCACTACGCCGGGGTGCACGTCACACTGTATGTATAGGGAAGGCACTACGCCGGGGTGCACGTCACACTGTATGTATAGGGAAGGCACTACGCCGGGGTGCACGTCACACTGTATGTATAGGGAAGACACTACGCCGGGGTGCACGTCACACTGTATGTATAGGGAAGGCACTACGCCGGGGTGCACGTCACACTGTATGTATAGGGAAGGCGCTACGCCGGGGTGCGCGTCACACTGTATGTATAGGGAAGGCACTACGCCGGGGTGCGCGTCACACTGTATGTATAGGGAAGGCACTACGCCGGGGTGCACGTCACACTGTATGTATAGGGAAGGCACTACGCCGGGGTGCGCGTCACACTGTATGTATAGGGAAGGCACGACGCCGGGGTGCGCGTCACACTGTATGTATAGGGAAGGCACTACGCCGGGGTGCACGTCACACTGTATGTATACGGAAGGCACTACGCCGGGGTGCGCGTCACACTGTACGTATAGGGAAGGCGCTACGCCGGGGTGCGCGTCACACTGTACGTATAGGGAAGGCACTACGCCGGGGTGCGCGTCACACTGTATGTATAGGGAAGGCACTACGCCGGGGTGCACGTCACACTGTATGTATAGGGATGGCACTACGCCGGGGTGCACGTCACACTGTATGTATAGGGAAGGCACTACGCCGGGGTGCGCGTCACACTGTATGTATAGGGAAGGCGCTACACCGGGGTGCGCGTCACACTATGTATAGGGAAGGCGCTACGCCGGGGTGCGCGTCACACTGTATGTATAGGGAAGGCACTACGCCGGGGTGCGCGTCACACTGTATGTATAGGGAAGGCACTACGCCGGGGTGCGCGTCACACTGTATGTATAGGGAAGGCGCTACGCCGGGGTGCGCGTCACACTGTATGTATAGGGAAGGCACTACGCCGGGGTGCGCGTCACACTGTATGTATAGGGAAGGCACTACGCCGGGGTGCACGTCACACTGTATGTATAGGGAAGGCACTACGCCGGGGTGCACGTCACACTGTATGTATAGGGAAGGCACTACGCCGGGGTACGCGTCACACTGTATGTATAGGGAAGGCACTACGCCGGGGTGCGCGTCACACTGTATGTATAGGGAAGGCGCTACGCCAGGGTGCACGTCACACTGTATGTATAGGGAAGGCACTACGCCGGGGTGCGCGTCACACTGTATGTATAGGGAAGGCACTACGCCGGGGTGCGCGTCACACTGTATGTATAGGGAAGGCGCTACGCCGGGGTGCGCGTCACACTGTATGTATAGGGAAGGCACTACGCCGGGGTGCACGTCACACTGTATGTATAGGGAAGGCACTACGCCGGGGTGCGCGTCACACTGTATGTATAGGGAAGGCACTACGCCGGGGTGCGCGTCACACTGTATGTATAGGGAAGGCGCTACGCCGGGGTGCACGTCACACTGTATGTATAGGGAAGGCGCTACGCCGGGGTGCACGTCACACTGTATGTATACGGAAGGCACTACGCCGGGGTGCGCGTCACACTGTATGTATAGGGAAGGCGCTACGCCGGGGTGCGCGTCACACTGTATGTATAGGGAAGGCACTACGCCGGGGTGCACGTCACACTGTATGTATAGGGAAGGCGCTACGCCGGGGTGCGCGTCACACTGTATGTATAGGGAAGGCGCTACGCCGGGGTGCGCGTCACACTGTATGTATAGGGAAGGCACTACGCCGGGGTGCACGTCACACTGTATGTATAGGGAAGGCGCTACGCCGGGGTGCGCGTCACACTGTATGTATAGGGAAGGCACTACGCCGGGGTGCGCGTCACACTGTATGTATAGGGAAGGCACTACGCCGGGGTGAGCGTCACACTGTATGTATAGGGAAGGCACTACGCCGGGGTGCGCGTCACACTGTATGTATAGGGAAGGCACTACGCCGGGGTGCGCGCCACACTGTATGTATAGGGAAGGCGCTACGCCGGGGTGCGCGTCACACTGTATGTATAGGGAAGGCGCTACGCCGGGGTGCGCGTCACACTGTATGTATAGGGAAGGCACTACGCCGGGGTGCACGTCACACTGTATGTATAGGGAAGGCGCTACGCCGGGGTGCGCGTCACACTGTATGTATAGGGAAGGCACTACGCCGGGGTGCGCATCACACTGTATGTATAGGGAAGGCGCTACGCCGGGGTGCGCGTCACACTGTATGTATAGGGAAGGCACTACGCCGGGGTGCACGTCACACTGTATGTATAGGGAAGGCACTACGCCGGGGTGCGCGTCACACTGTATGTATAGGGAAGGCGCTACGCCGGGGTGCACGTCACACTGTATGTATAGGTAAGGCGCTACGCCGGGGTGCACGTCACACTGTATGTATAGGGAAGGCACTACGCCGGGGTGCGCGTCACACTGTATGTATAGGGAAGGCGCTACGCCGGGGTGCGCGTCACACTGTATGTATAGGGAAGGCACTACGCCGGGGTGCACGTCACACTGTATGTATAGGGAAGGCACTACGCCGGGGTGCACCTCACACTGTATGTATAGGGAAGGCACTACGCCGGGGTGCGCGTCACACTGTATGTATAGGGAAGGCACTACGCCAGGGTGCGCGTCACACTGTATGTATAGGGAAGGCACTACGCCGGGGTGCACGTCACACTGTATGTATAGGGAAGGCACTACGCCGGGGTGCGCGTCACACTGTATGTATAGGGAAGGCACTACGCCGGGGTGCGCGTCACACTGTATGTATAGGGAAGGCACTACGCCGGGGTGCACGTCACACTGTATGTATAGGGAAGGCACTACGCCGGGGTGCGCGTCACACTGTATGTATAGGGACGGCACTACGCCGGGGTGCACGTCACACTGTATGTATAGGGAAGGCGCTACGCCGGGGTGCGCGTCACACTGTATGTATAGGGCAGGCGCTACGCCGGGGTGCGCGTCACACTGTATGTATAGGGAAAGCGCTACGCCGGGGTGCACGTCACACTGTATGTATAGGGAAGGCGCTACGCCGGGGTGCGCGTCACACTGTATGTATAGGGAAGGCACTACGCCGGGGTGCACGTCACACTGTATGTATAGGGAAGGCACTACGCCGGGGTGCGCGTCACACTGTATGTATAGGGAAGGCGCTAAGCCGGGGTGCGCGTCACACTGTATGTATAGGGAAGGCACTACGCCGGGGTGCGCGTCACACTGTATGTATAGGGACGGCACTACGCCGGGGTGCGCGTCACACTGTATGTATAGGGAAGGCACTACGCCGAGGTGCGCGTCACACTGTATGTATAGGGAAGGCACTACGCCGGGGTGCACGTCACACTGTATGTATAGGGAAGGCACTACGCCGGGGTGCGCGCCACACTCTATGTATAGGGAAGGCACTACGCCGGGGTGCGCGTCACACTGTATGTATAGGGAAGGCACTACGCCGGGTTGCGCGTCACACTGTATGTATAGGGAAGGCACTACGCCGGGTTGCGCGTCACACTGTATGTATAGGGAAGGCACTACGCCGGGGTGCGCGTCACACTGTATGTATAGGGAAGGCACTACGCCGGGTTGCGCGTCACACTGTATGTATAGGGAAGGCACTACGCCGGGGTGCACGTCACACTGTATGTATAGGGAAGGCGCTACGCCGGGGTGCACGTCACACTGTATGTATAGGTAAGGCACTACGCCGGGGTGCGCGTCACACTGTATCTATAGGGAAGGCACTACGCCGGGGTGCACGTCACACTGTATGTATAGGGAAGGCACTACGCCGGGGTACGCGTCACACTGTATGTATAGGGAAGGCACTACGCCGGGGTGCACGTCACACTGTATGTATAGGGAAGGCACTACGCCGGGGTGCACGTCACACTGTACGTATAGGGAAGGCACTACGCCGGGGTGCGCGTCACACTGTACGTATAGGGAAGGCGCTACGCCGGGGTGCGCGTCACACTGTACGTATAGGGAAGGCACTACGCCGGGGTGCGCGTCACACTGTACGTATAGGGAAGGCGCTACGCCGGGGTGCACGTCACACTGTATGTATAGGGAAGGCACTACGCCGGGTTGCACGTCACACTGTATGTATAGGGAAGGCACTACGCCGGGTTGCACGTCACACTGTATGTATAGGGAAGGCACTACGCCGGGTTGCACGTCACACTGTATGTATAGGGAAGGCACTACGCCGGGGTGCGCATCACACTGTATGTATAGGGAAGGCGCTACGCCGGGTTGCACGTCACACTGTATGTATAAGGAAGGCACTACGCCGGGGTGCACGTCACACTGTATGTATAGGGAAGGCACTACGCCGGGGTGCACGTCACACTGTATGTATAGGGAAGGCGCTACGCCGGGGTGCGCGTCACACTGTATGTATAGGGAAAGCGCTACGCCGGGGTGCGCGTCACACTGTATGTATAGGGACGGCACTACGCCGGGGTGCACGTCACACTGTATGTATAGGGAAGGCACTACGCCGGGGTGCACGTCACACTGTATGTATAGGGAAGGCACTACGCCGGGGTGCACGTCACACTGTATGTATAGGGAAGGCACTACGCCGGGGTGCGCGTCACACTGTATGTATAGGGAAGGCACTACGCCGGGGTGCACGTCACACTGTATGTATAGGGAAGGCACTACGCCGGGGTGCACGTCACACTGTATGTATAGGGAAGGCGCTACGCCGGGGTGCGCGTCACACTGTATGTATAGGGAAGGCACGACGCCGGGGTGCGCGTCACACTGTATGTATAGGGAAGGCACTACGCCGGGGTGCACCTCACACTGTATGTATAGGGAAGGCACTACGCCGGGGTGCGCGTCACACTGTATGTATAGGGAAGGCACTACGCCGGGGTGCACGTCACACTGTATGTATAGGGAAGGCACTACGCCGGGGTGCACGTCACACTGTATGTATAGGGAAGGCGCTACGCCGGGGTGCACGTCACACTGTACAGTATGTATAGGGAAGGCACTACGCCGGGGTGCACGTCACACTGTATGTATAGGGAAGGCACTACGCCGGGGTGCGCGTCACACTGTATGTATAGGGAAGGCACTACGCCGGGGTGCTCGTCACACTGTATGTATAGGGAAGGCACTACGCCGGGGTGCGCGTCACACTGTATGTATAGGGAAGGCGCTACGCCGGGGTGGACGTCACACTATATGTATAGGGAAGGCACTACGCCGGGGTGCACGTCACACTGTATGTATAGGGAAGGTGCTACGCCGGGGTGCACGTCACACTGTATATATAGGGACGGCACTACGCCGGGGTGCACGTCACACTGTATGTATAGGGAAGGCACTACGCCGGGGTGCACGTCACACTGTATGTATAGGGAAGGCACTACGCCGGGGTGCACGTCACACTGTATGTATAGGGAAGGCGCTACGCCGGGGTGCGCGTCACACTGTATGTATAGGGAAGGCACTACGCCGGGGTGCACGTCACACTATATGTATAGGGAAGGCGCTACGCCGGGGTGCGCGTCACACTGTATGTATAGGGAAGGCACTACGCCGGGGTGCGCGTCACACTGTATGTATAGGGAAGGCACTACGCCGGGGTGCGCGTCACACTGTATGTATAGGGAAGGCGCTACGCCGGGGTGCACGTCACACTGTATGTATAGGGAAGGCTCTACGCCGGGGTGCGCGTCACACTGTATGTATAGGGAAGGCACTACGCCGGGGTGCGCGTCACACTGTATGTATAGGGAAGGCACTACGCCGGGGTGCACGTCACACTGTATGTATAGGGAAGGCACTACGCCGGGGTGCACGTCACACTGTATGTATAGGGAAGGCACTACGCCGGGGTGCACGTCACACTGTATGTATAGGGAAGGCACTACGCCGGGGTGCGCGTCACACTGTATGTATAGGGAAGGCACTACGCCGGGTTGCACGTCACACTGTATGTATAGGGAAGGCGCTACGCTGGGGTGCGCGTCACACTGTATGTATAGGGAAGGCACTACGCCGGGGTGCACGGCACACTGTATGTATAGGGAAGGCGCTACGCCGGGGTGCGCGTCACACTGTATGTATAGGGAAGGCACTACGCCGGGGTGCACGTCACACTGTATGTATACGGAAGGCACTACGCCGGGGTGCACGTCACACTGTATGTATAGGGAAGGCACTACGCCGGGGTGCGCGTCACACTGTATGTATAGGGAAGGCGCTACGCCGGGGTGCGCGTCACACTGTATGTATAGGGAAGGCACTACGCCGGGGTGCGCGTCACACTGTATGTATAGGGAAGGCACTACGCCGGGGTGCGCGTCACACTGTATGTATAGGGAAGGCGCTACGCCGGGGTGCGCGTCACACTGTATGTATAGGGAAGGCACTACGCCGGGGTGCGCGTCACACTGTATGTATAGGGAAGGCACTACGCCGGGGTGCGCGTCACACTGTATGTATAGGGAAGGCACTACGCCGGGGTGCACGTCACACTGTATGTATAGGGAAGGCACTACGCCGGGGTGCGCGTCACACTGTATGTATAGGGAAGGCACTACGCCGGGGTGCACGTCACACTGTATGTATAGGGAAGGCGCTACGCCGGGGTGCGCGTCACACTGTATGTATAGGGAAGGCACTACGCCGGGGTGCACGTCACACTGTATGTATAGGGAAGGCACTACGCCGGGGTGCGCGTCACACTGTATGTATAGGGAAGGCACTACGCCGGGGTGCGCGTCACACTGTATGTATAGGGAAGGCACTACGCCGGGGTGCACGTCACACTGTATGTATAGGGAAGGCACTACGCCAGGGTGCACGTCACACTGTATGTATAGGGAAGGCACTACGCCGGGTTGCACGTCACACTGTATGTATAGGGAAGGCACTACGCCGGGGTGCGCGTCACACTGTATGTATAGGGAAGGCACTACGCCGGGGTGCACGTCACACTGTATGTATAGGGAAGGCACTACGCCGGGGTGCACGTCACACTGTATGTATAGGGAAGGCGCTACGCTGGGGTGCGCGTCACACTGTATGTATAGGGAAGGCACTACGCCGGGGTGCACGTCACACTGTATGTATAGGGAAGGCACTACGCCGGGGTGCACGTCACATTTTATGTATAGGGAAGGCACTACGCCGGGGTGCACGTCACACTGTATGTATAGGGAAGGCACTACGCCGGGGTGCGCGTCACACTGTATGTATAGGGAAGGCACTACGCCGGGGTGCGCGTCACACTGTATGTATAGGGAAGGCGCTACGCCGGGGTGCACGTCACACTGTATGTATAGGGAAGGCACTACGCCGGGGTGCACGTCACACTGTATGTATAGGGAAGGCACTACGCCGGGGTGCGCGTCACACTGTATGTATAGGGAAGGCACTACGCCGGGGTGCACGTCACACTGTATGTATAGGGAAGGCACTACGCCGGGGTGCACGTCACACTGTATGTATAGGGAAGGCACTACGCCGGGGTGCGCGTCACACTGTATGTATAGGGAAGGCACTACGCCGGGGTGCGCGTCACACTGTATGTATAGGGAAGGCACTACGCCGGGGTGCACGTCACACTGTATGTATAGGGAAGGCACTACGCCGGGGTGCGCGTCACACTGTATGTATAGGGAAGGCACTACGCCGGGGTGCGCGTCACACTGTATGTATAGGGAAGGCACTACGCCGGGGTGCGCGTCACACTGTATGTATAGGGAAGGCACTACGCCGGGTTGCACGTCACACTGTATGTATAGGGAAGGCGCTACGCTGGGGTGCGCGTCACACTGTATGTATAGGGAAGGCACTACGCCGGGGTGCACGGCACACTGTATGTATAGGGAAGGCGCTACGCCGGGGTGCGCGTCACACTGTATGTATAGGGAAGGCACTACGCCGGGGTGCACGTCACACTGTATGTATACGGAAGGCACTACGCCGGGGTGCACGTCACACTGTATGTATAGGGAAGGCACTACGCCGGGGTGCGCGTCACACTGTATGTATAGGGAAGGCGCTACGCCGGGGTGCGCGTCACACTGTATGTATAGGGAAGGCACTACGCCGGGGTGCGCGTCACACTGTATGTATAGGGAAGGCACTACGCCGGGGTGCGCGTCACACTGTATGTATAGGGAAGGCGCTACGCCGGGGTGCGCGTCACACTGTATGTATAGGGAAGGCACTACGCCGGGGTGCGCGTCACACTGTATGTATAGGGAAGGCACTACGCCGGGGTGCGCGTCACACTGTATGTATAGGGAAGGCACTACGCCGGGGTGCACGTCACACTGTATGTATAGGGAAGGCACTACGCCGGGGTGCGCGTCACACTGTATGTATAGGGAAGGCACTACGCCGGGGTGCGCGTCACACTGTATGTATAGGGAAGGCACTACGCCGGGGTGCACGTCACACTGTATGTATAGGGAAGGCACTACGCCAGGGTGCACGTCACACTGTATGTATAGGGAAGGCACTACGCCGGGTTGCACGTCACACTGTATGTATAGGGAAGGCACTACGCCGGGGTGCGCGTCACACTGTATGTATAGGGAAGGCACTACGCCGGGGTGCACGTCACACTGTATGTATAGGGAAGGCACTACGCCGGGGTGCACGTCACACTGTATGTATAGGGAAGGCGCTACGCTGGGGTGCGCGTCACACTGTATGTATAGGGAAGGCACTACGCCGGGGTGCACGTCACACTGTATGTATAGGGAAGGCACTACGCCGGGGTGCACGTCACATTTTATGTATAGGGAAGGCACTACGCCGGGGTGCACGTCACACTGTATGTATAGGGAAGGCACTACGCCGGGGTGCGCGTCACACTGTATGTATAGGGAAGGCACTACGCCGGGGTGCGCGTCACACTGTATGTATAGGGAAGGCGCTACGCCGGGGTGCACGTCACACTGTATGTATAGGGAAGGCACTACGCCGGGGTGCACGTCACACTGTATGTATAGGGAAGGCACTACGCCGGGGTGCGCGTCACACTGTATGTATAGGGAAGGCACTACGCCGGGGTGCACGTCACACTGTATGTATAGGGAAGGCACTACGCCGGGGTGCGCGTCACACTGTATGTATAGGGAAGGCACTACGCCGGGGTGCACGTCACACTGTATGTATAGGGAAGGCACTACGCCGGGGTGCGCATCACACTGTATGTATAGGGAAGGCGCTACGCCGGGGTGCGCGTCACACTGTATGTATAGGGAAGGCACTACGCCGGGGTGCACGTCACACTGTATGTATAGGGAAGGCACTACGCCGGGGTGCGCGCCACACTGTATGTATAGGGAAGGCGCTACGCCGGGGTGCGCGTCACACTGTATGTATAGGGAAGGCGCTACGCCGGGGTGCACGTCACACTGTATGTATAGGGAAGGCAATACGCCGGGGTGCACGTCACACTGTATGTATAGGGAAGGCGCTACGCCGGGGTGCGCGTCACACTGTACGTATAGGGAAGGCGCTACGCCGGGGTGCGCGTCACACTGTATGTATAGGGAAGGCGCTACGCCGGGGTGCACGTCACACTGTATGTATAGGGAAGGCACTACGCCGGGGTGCGCGTCACGCTGTATGTATAGGGGGTCATGCACTGCGCTGTTGCACACATCGCAGTTTTTTCTTTTTCTTTTGGAAAATGATTCATGTATTGTTATAATCTTGTTGTAAAAATTCACCGCATAATAAAAGAATTATCAAAACAAAAAAAAATCCCTGCTTCAGCACAGGTGGCTCAATCTGTGGCTCATTGACTAAACCAGCTGTGCTGAAGCAAGGATATCCCTAATCCCCTGGCTTGTAGGTGGCCCTTAAGGACTGGAATTGGCCTTCCCTGCTTTAGATGGTAAAACGTTTGGAAAAGTTTAGTCCTACAAACATAAAATTTAAAGGCAAATGAAGATGGAAAAAACCCTCAAACACAGTGTTCTGCAAGAAGCCTAGTAACGTGTGTCCCGGCCTGCAATGGTTCATTGTAAATTCAAATATTTCATGCGATTAAGCCCACTGCAGGGATGGGAAGAAACAATGATTAGGTGGCCTCACATGTGACAGTTTTCACAGTTTCTCTCATTAAATTACGTAGATAACTTGAAATCATAACGGGTGATAAGTGATGCAACCCCATATACCCCATCTGTTCAACACCTAACTGCGAGTAACGTTCTGGGAGATAACGAGCACGGAAATACAAACTAAATACTATGCAAATGCTTTTCTGAGGAAAAACAAGGCAGCTAATTATGCTCGTCAATGGAATTCCTTTCATCGTTAGGTCCACTGCGCTGATTCTAGATTTAGGTCTTCAAAGCGGAGATAGGGTGCATTTAATCAACAGATGTAAAATGTGATCCATACTTTACACGTAATTAAAGCAACAAATTAAAAAAACACTATGGCAGGAAGAGTTTCTAATAATAACAAAGTTGCTCATCTTATCTGTCTTGGTAAATGCAGCAGCTGTCACCTAGTATTAATAACAACACACACTGTATCTTTGTGATCAGATGTGCGCTAATCCTACATTAAAGTACTGTGGCGCCCCCTTAAAAATGAAAGCTTTCTGCTTTTGCCATAGCGAGTGGGGTCTGCAGATTGGATAGGGCCCTCAAGGGGATTGCGTCTGTCATAAGGGGAAAGTAGGGATGTGAGGGGACCCGTTGGATTGATGTACAAGGGAAAGTAGAGCAAAACATGGCATGGAAAGCAGGCGTTACTCAGTAATGCTGCACTTTGCTCACACTGCTGGTCACAACATATACCCCAGGGGGTGACACACTCCAGTCCTCAAGGCCACCAACAGAAGTTTAAAAAATGATGAAATGTCTAAAATTATGAAAAGAGGGGCAGGAGAGACAGGGGGGGCAGGAGACAAGAGGGGGGGCAGGAGACAAGAGGGGGGGCAGAAGAGAATACGGGGGTAGGAGAGACAAGAGGGGGGGCCGGAGAGACAAGAGGGGGGGCCGGAGAGACAAGAGGGGGGGCAGGAGTGACAAGAGGGGGTGCAGGAGCGACAAGAGGGGGTGCAGGAGCGACAAGAGGGGGTGCAGGAGACAAGAGGCGGGGCAGGAGACAAGAGGCGGGGCAGGAGACAAGAGCTGGAAACGCCCCGCCACGTGTGGAAACACCTCGAGAGTGGTGCACGGCTGGAAACGCCTTGGCTGTGGCACGTGGTTGGAAACGCCTCGGCTGTGGCGCGCAGCTGGAAAAGCCTCGGCAGTGGCGCGCGGCTGGAAACGCCTCGGCAGTGGCGCGCGGCTGGAACCGCCTCGGCTGTGGCGCGCGGCTGGAAACACCTCGGCTGTGGCGCACGGCTGGAAACGCCTCGGCAGTGGCGCACGGCTGGAAACGCCTCAGCACAGGGGCGCGGCTGGAAACGCCTCAGCTGTGGTGCGCAGCTGGAAACGCCTCGGCTGTGGCGCGCGGCTGGAAACACCTCGGCTGTGGCGCACGGCTGGAAACGCCTCGGCAGTGGCGCACGGCTGGAAACGCCTCAGCACAGGGGCGCGGCTGGAAACGCCTCGGCTGTGGTGCGCAGCTAGAAACGCCTCGGCACAGGGGCGTGGCTGGAAATGCCTCAGCACAGGGGTGCGGCTGGAAACGCCTCGGCTGTGGTGCGCGGCTGGAAACGCCTCGGCACAGGGGCGCGGCTGGAAACGCCTCAGCACAGGGGCGCGGCTGGAAACGTCCCGGCTGTGGCGCACGGCTGGAAACGCCTCGGCACAGGGGCGCGGCTGGAAACGCCTCGGCACAAGGGCGCGGCTGGAAACGCCTCGGCTGTGGTGCGCAGCTAGAAACGCCTCGGCACAGGGGCGTGGCTGGAAATGCCTCAGCACAGGGGTGCGGCTGGAAACGCCTCGGCTGTGGTGCGCGGCTGGAAACGCCTCGGCACAGGGGCGCGGCTGGAAACGCCTCGGCTGTGGTGCGCAGCTAGAAACGCCTCGGCACAGGGGCGCGGCTGGAAACGCCTCGGCTGTGGTGCGCAGCTAGAAACGCCTCGGCACAGGGGCGCGGCTGGAAACGCCTCGGCACAGGGGCGCGGCTGGAAACGCCCCGGCTGTGGCGCACGGCTGGAAACGCCTCGGCACAGGGGCGCGGCTGGAAATGCCTCGGCACAGGGGCGCGGCTGGAAACGCCTCGGCTGTGGTGCTCGGCTTGAAACGACTCGGCACAGGGGCGCGGCTGGAAATGCCTCGGCTGTAGCGCACGGCTGGAAACGCCTCGGCACAGGGGCGCAGCTGGAAACGCCTCGGCACAGGGGCGCGGCTGGAAACGCCTCGGCAGTGGCGCGCGGCTGGAAACGCCTCGGCACAGGGGCACGGCTGGAAACGCCTCGGCACAGGGGCGCGGCTGGAAACGCCTCGGCACAGGGGCGCGGCTGGAAACGCCTCGGCACAGGGGCGCGGCTGGAAACGCCTCAGCACAGGGGCGCGGCTGGAAACGCCTCGGCATGGGCACACGCATTCTTAATTGCACTGAAATCTGCCATTTCAAACTCACATGAAAGTGATTTTGGGGCTGCATTTTTTGTTTTTTATCATCTTGAACAGTGATTCCTACAGTAAGTTTCCCTTTATCTTTGTGGCTAGCAAAGCATATAATATGGGATGAACCCCACCGAATATGTCTGCAAGTACAACGTATACATGAGCAAATAACAGCGGGCAGATTTAAATGTTACGGCTACTTACCAGGTGTTTGATTCTCTTAGCATGCGCAGATTCTGTTGGCTGCATAAAAGCAGTATCTGTCTGCAATTACAAATCTTTCCATTATACCTGGTGGCGGTTTATATGTCTGGTCATTTTCAGATATAACAAGGGCCTCACAATTAGCTGGGACAGAGGGATTTCCATTGATTGTTTCTTTGCCGTCTCACCATTTTTTTCAGAGCGGCAGAGTTAGGAAGTGCTGCCTGAGCAGCATACGACACACCCATTGCGCACTCAATCACTTGGGCTGTATCTTCCATATTTTCGCCTGCACGCAGCTTAATTTTCACTACTATTTTTCGCTGAAGCGTAGTGCGAATGTACCCCGAGTTTCAGCGGGACATTTCCACTTTCTGTGTGAAGTCGTGCTTTACACCTCCCTCGTTCTTCACAACACCAAAACGTCGTCATTGGATCGCCACTATCAAACATGTAGAATTAATTGGCCGTCCACCGTCACTTTCTGCTTTCCACGCTGGGATAAAACTAATTCCATGTTAGATGGGGTGATATAGGTAAATGACACTGTATCTCTAAATACTAGCCAAGATACTGTATGAAACGTTTTTGTTTCGAAATCCTATACGTGAGTGGGCTGGGAAAAAATGCAAATGACTGGTTTGCAAAAATCTGTTATGATATAATGCAGTAACATTTGTGATTGTCTTACAGTAAGTCAAATGTATTACCATTCACTTATCTCTCCTCGTCTCTCCTCCAAACCGCCCTCCCCCCCCCCCCATTGTTCCAAGGGCGAGAAATTAAAGTTTGAATGTATTACAGGGAATTGATGGCTGGAAATGTTAACATTCGGGGTGCATTTTGCGTGCGAAATTTGCTATGCACAGCTCACGTGTAATTTAAGAATGGCGGAGGTGTCGGCACGCAAGACGTGCTCGTGACATTTCCAAATGGCGACATGGGAAATGTAAACATGACATGGAGGTTGGATGGGTCCGTAAATCACATCTCGGGTGCAGGCAGACTTGCAGCGCCAGCGTAACCCGGTTCAGGTGGTTGAGGAGTCAGCGTAGCTTTCAAAGGGTTGATGCGTCAGCGCGGTGCACGCAGGTAATTTAAACATGACATTGTCCATTTAATAATGGCGTCGGCATGCATGGCGTTGGTCTAAAAAATTGACGTGGTGAGTTGTCCTGTTAGCGAGGTGTCCCAATGGGGAGGTGCCGGCGCCGACATGATTGCGGCAAAACGGCCGTGGCCAAAAAAACATTCTGCTTCCAGTTACTGCGATTGCAAACCTCTTCTCCACGTTGCTGTAATACACTTTCTGATTTCATAATCCCATTTTACTTTAATCATCGTCTTGTTCCTTTGATATCCCGTGGAATCAAGTCGAGTACCATACCTGTCCAACGATGGTCATTTCTCCTTGCGATATGTCTGGCTCACTGCCATTTTAATTTCTTAACCCCTGTGATGATGCCATAGACTTTTATTTGCTCTTGAACCCATTCATTCTTTTTCCTGTCTTCGGGTAATTCCCAGCATGCATCTCTCCACACTTCTTTGAATTGTCTGAAGCTTCTGAAGTGTCTTTGCATTTAAGATCTAAGTTTCACATCCATATGTGATACCCGGGTCCAACACTTTCCTTTTGAGGCGCAGTGGAAGGTTCCCTTGTTAGATTGTCTTGTTTCTTCCAAATGCGCTACATCCCATCTTTATTCTCCTACTGATTTCATTCGAAAGGTTCCCATGTATCGATACTTGCTGACCAAGGTAGCCAGTGACTTTTTTTTTAGTTTTATTCCATTTATTTCGATCTTTGTAGAGTTGACATTCCTGAGAATCATACGGAGGCTCACCCACCTTCTTACTCTTTTTGACGAGTTCTCCAACTTTCTCCTGGAAGTCTTCTGGACTTGTTGCAAAAATAACTATGTCATCTGTTAATGTCCTGAACAATTCTTAAAGTGTTGCTGTGAAAATTTTGTTGACGGTGACAGTGTCTCCCTGCCGCACTACTTTTTGTGATCCTTATCTTCCATGTATCTTCATGTAATCTAGTGGTTGATGTGGCACTCATAAATGTTAATTTTCACAATGTTTTATGGGGGTACAAAAAAAAAGAGAGGGTACGAGACATAGAATCATTACAATATATATTCAGGTGCTATACGTTTTCACACAGATACTATGAGCACTTGTCAAAGAATAGGAGAAGGAAGATGGGCTGGGGTGGGAGAAGAGAGAATATCAAGGGTTTTCCATCTCCGGCTACAACAGGCACTGACCTTTATTCATGGCATCACCGGCTCGGTCACACCGATGTCGTTCAGGGCAATGTGGAGGCCGTACCTAGATTCAGTCTCGTCCCACACTTTAAGTCTAACCGTTGCTTCCATGTAATTGAAAATGTAGTTTTTTTTATCCCTTAGGAAGGCTGCGATCTTGTGCATGGCAAGGACGTGTGTGATTATACTAATATCGGGCAGTGATTGTTTATTCCATAGGGCCGCTATGCTGCATCTGGTTCCTAGGAGGATTTGGGAGGCTGGGGTGATGGCCTACCCAGCAGGGCGAGCCAAGGGTCTGGGACGATCATTACACCTAATATTGTGTTGATCAGGGTGATAGTCTCTCTCCATATTGGCTTCATTAAAGGGCATGACCACCAGATGTGGGAGAGGGAGCCATTGCTGCCACATCCTCGAAAGCGTAATGGGGACTTGTAGTGTTGAATGCATGTAGTCTGACAGGGGTTAGATATAAAATCGAAATAGTAGTTTGTGCGCATTCTCTTTCCGAGTGGTGCATATGGAGATCGTGGCCACCGCCTCCCAAATCCCCTTCCACTCCCCAATCTCGAGAGCCCCACCCAGTTCCTCTTCCCATCTCAGCATCTAGGCACACTTATTGATAGGGTCGATATCTAGGAGAATCTGATATATTTTGGAGATCTGGCCTCTTTCTAGATATCTTGTTGTATATAGTAGTTATGTTCCTTTTAATATCAATGTACACGTCTGCTACGCTTTGTCTTCTGAATGCCTTTAAAATGGCCGAGGTGTAGTCCGAATTAAATGCTTTTTCTTAATCTATGGATTCTAAATGGAATAGTAGATAGTGTTCATTATTTGGGGACATCACTTCATGTACGACTAGTATGTGGCCCATTGTGTTGCGAAATCCTGCTTGTTCTCTAGGCTGGGCAAAGTCCAGGGTCTGTAGAAGCTGATTAGTGAGTATCTTCTTAAAATGTTTGTAAGTGATTGTAAGTCTCCTCATGTGGATGAGGATGTCTATAGCATTGCTCAATTTTTCTGGAATTTTCTTGTCCTTCAAGCAGCAGGTAGAGTCTTGCAAGGATTTTCTCTACTTCTCTACTTCTTCCCAAACTTCTTTCAAGATTTCAGTGGTTATTCCATCTTCCCAGGGTGGCTTCCCATTCTTCATCTTTTTTATTGCTGTTACTTCTTCTGAGAGGATGCATGGTACATCATTAGTGGTTTCTTTTAGCTCTGTTGGACTGTGTCCTTTGTTATCTGTGTTCTTGTACAATTTCTTGTTGTTATTAAACCATTGTCGTTTTTGGGTGACTATTTGCTTCTTTCCAACCATAAAAGTCGCTGCTTCGTCCTCTTTAATCTTTTGTTATCTTCAAAAGACTTCATCATATCACATTTACATTTTCTTACATTTTCAGTTATAAGCTTGTGGATCATCTTGCCCAGATCTGTACAGGCATACCCCGCATTAACGTACGCAACAGGTCCAGAGCATGTAAGTAAAGCGAAAATGTACTTAAAGTGAAGCACTACCTTTTTCTCACTTATCGATGCATGTACTGTACTGCAATCGTCATATACGTGCATAACTGATGTAAATAACACATTTGTTACAGGCTCTATAGTCTCCTCACATTTGCAAAGCTATGGTACAGGTAGGGAGCCGTTATTGATGTTCAGGACGTGCTGACAGGTGCATGCGTGAGCTGCCGTTTGCCTATTGGGCGATATGTCCTTACTCGCGAGTGTACTTAAAGTGAGTGTCCTTAAACCGGGGTATGTTTGTATATTCAATTCTTATTCTTGCGTATTGGGAGTTTTCATTTTTTGTTGCTTCGTCAGTAACTGCTTTCTCATTTGATATTTTCTTATCCTATTTTTGTTGTTGTTAGCGATTCCTTTAAGTTTTTCTGTGCTATAACAATCGTCATAAGTTAATTGTTTACTTGCATGTTGGCAAGTATTTTCCCCACTTTAAACGGGTATATTGATCAAGCTTTCATAGTATGGTTGAATCTACCAGCACGAGTACCCCATGTTCTTGAACACCCGCTGTCACCTTCCCACCACTTATATGCAGTGAGAAAAGGATTTATTCTCCGACGTATATATATTCTCACAGGGGACCAGGAATAAGGGTGGAGGTCCATGGCAATTTTGCATCCTCCGATTCCTTATTAAGGACACCCGTGCCGGTGACCCGACTGACACCCTCTTAATAAACAAGAGGATAAGTGTGATGAAAATAAGTGCGAGATCAGTGTGGGGCACAATGGTTTGGAGGTCCTCTAGACTAAAGAATTCTGAAGACTGAAGAGTTCTCCCCATAGAAAATAAATTGATTTAATCCGCTGCATGTTGTGATAACTTTTAGTGGACCAACATGTGACATCCTCAATTAGTGTGCAGAGCTTACAAAACCTCACGGGCATCTTCTCCAAGTATAATGTTAATTAAAGTGGTTTACTTAAAATAAGTATTAAAAAAAAAATTGTATTTACAAACACTGCGATTATGATAGCTCTGTAATTGTAATGCAATTGCAAATTTACATTTAGTAGCAAATCGTTATTTCATTTGAATTTGTAACCAGTTTTATAGGAAATTTCAGGAGCTTAATTATTGTTGATACAAAGCCAAGTCAGCTCTGGTTAAAATAAGCAATGTTTTCACATTAGAAAGTTTTGTTTTGTTTGGTTAGAATCTAAACAAGATGGAGATGAAGAGGTCTGTGGGGAGTCACAAGACTGTGAAACAGAAAGCGATTGGTATTTATTGTGCATGAGCTGCCGTCCCAGCCAACGTTCTGTCAGTTATCTCCATGAATATTCACAAGTTCACATTAGGCAGAAGTGCCAATTTTCATGGCGTGTGCACTAATCCTTTACAATATATTCTGAACAAGCTTGCATCCAAAGGGAATGCCAGAGCGTCTCAAACTTCCCTTGTAAAAGCGTTCTGGATGCTGTTAAAGTTATAAGGACAGACACTTGATAAAGGCAGAGAGGTGAATCAACAAGGTCACTGCAGAGCCCTGCGGCTGTATTCACATCAACAAAAATACACATCAACACACATCTACTGTGACAGAGTGCTGAGCTAGACACAGCAAAGGCATGGGGTACCTGCTAACTCTCTCCCTGTGTAAGGGAGACGTTCTACAACACATCTGAGAACTGAATATATTTTTACTGTTTCCATTTTAAAAGTTAATTCTCACCAATGCAAGTCAAGATCTGTCTTCCAAATGTGTGCAAGGAGACTGGCTCTGTACCTGTTCTGAACATACTGCCCCTCTCTGTAAATGTGCCATTTGGCCACCAAGCTTACATGTAGCCATATCAGGTTATTTGAATTGGAATAAATACACAGTTCCTTTAATGACAGAGACGTGCTAATGGAAGAGACATGTTTAACTAATTAAATCTAAGTAATTGATGCATTTAAAAAAAAAATGTTTTTAACAAAAAATATGACCCCTAAGGCTAAGGCCCCGCTGCACGCGTCCGCACGGCTGTCATGCTTGCCGGCGGCGCGTGCAACTCACTGCACCGCCATCTGCAGGAAACTTTTTTCGGAGCGGGGGGAGGGGGGGTGGCCAAACGGGTTGGGTGGGCGGGGCCATGACTTGTGTGTCCGTGTGCTGGAGTGGAATATATAAAACATTGACATATCTCCACAGATTGATCGGGTGCTGTAAAGTCCCGTCCGCCCTCCCCCCCCCCCCCCATTTCAAAAACAAAGACATTTGCAATAGCTTGCCCCGAAGCCGGGCCCCGCCCCCCAGGCCCTGCATGTAAATGAGATGTCAGTGTGAGGACAGGAAGTAAATACATGTATCCCCTATGAGCCTGCAGCAGGACTCGGCTACCAAGCACAGGCTGCTTCATTCCCAGAGATAAATGCCTCTGAGCTTTTCCACAACCCTCCTCCCCTCCTCATTGGCTGATTCGTGCACCACGTGACGTCAGCACTGAAAAATACAAGGAGCTGGTAGCTCCAGCAGGCTGACGCGTCACAGCACGTAGTCAGCTGTGCAGTGACGAGGGACTGCGCCCGGCTCGGGAGGATACCATGTGATGGTGGGGAATGCGCTCGCGCCGCCGGACGCAGCGGGACCCAAGCTCAAGTATTGTAAAATATTTGTTAACGTTTGTTTCTGCTGCAGGAGTAGCGGGAAGATGGCGGCACTCAGGGCAGGCGTGTTGGGGTAGAGGCGCTCTTGAGCGTCACACGCTCCAGCAGACAGCCAGTGTCCCCCGCTCACCTTAATCATTACAGCTACTCCTCTCCCCCCCCCCACCCCAACTCCTCCTACTGACTCTTCCCAAGGTGCATGCTGGGGCAGAGACGCAGAATATGATACATCTCATTATAATCTGTGCACCATGTAACTCCTCCCCAATTCCTCCTACTGACTCTCCCCAAGGTGCAAGCTGGGGCAGAGATGCAGAATGTGATACATCTCATTATAATCTGTGCACCATGTAACTTCCCCAACTCCTCCTACTGACTCTCCCCAAGGTGCAAACTGGGGCAGAGAGACACTGACGGTGAAGGGGTAACCAGGCCATAAATAAAGGTATTAAGTTCTCAGAATATAATGTAGCGGTCGCGGCTGGAACTACACGCCAAAAAGAGTACCAGGACGTTTGGTGCTTTCTCCCGGTCAAGGGATTTTGGCATCTCCGGAGAGATACAGCGGTGGTGTCTGGTAACTCATGCCGCATTGAGTTCCAGGACTTTTGCGGGTAACTCCAGGTCAACCTAAATACTTTGTTTTCTGTGCTATTTCAACTAGGAAAGGTTAGTTTTGTAGCCCAGACCCCCAGTAAGTGTGTTTTCTTGTGCACATTGTAATCCACTGTGTGTATGTCTGTTTCTAAGGAATAAATCGCAATTTGTTTTACTTCTTGTAGAAAAATATACTAGACAGCACTCATGATAAATGAATGAGGGGAAATCAAATGAGGAGGTGCACAAGGGAACCGGGAGGACCCTACTTCATCCCAAATAACATAAATAACAACCAAATGTTCCCGGCACTCACAATGAAAAGGCATGAGCAAGTGGATCAGCCAAAAAGAATTTAATGTTACATGTAGGATGCACACAAAGGCCAAATAGTGACCAAAGTAATCAAAATGAACTCAGACAGGGAGAGAAACAGGGAAGGGAGGGAAGGGAGGGAGGGGGAGGAAAGGGGGGTAAAAAGGTCCAGGGCAAGGGGGGCAACGTTTCGGGGTATAAAAACCCCTTCTTCAGGCCCGTTCCCAGGGAGACCGTACTTGCCTGGTACTTCCCTCTACCCTGTAACGGAACAATAATATCAAACTATTGCTGAATCCCTGAGATAGACAAAGTCAGGCTGTTAACCAATGGGGTCAATGTAAGTGACATCCACTATGTGCAAGATATGGATGCTACAAAGGTAATAACTGCAAAGCCGGGCTACTGACCCACAGACATAGACTGTAATGTGAACAAATCCAGACAGCACTGTAGGTATCCTGAGTGCCGGGAACATTTGGTTGTTATTTTTGTTTTACTTCTTGCTTTTAGGATCCCAGTATAAAGGTGTAATTGCCTGGTCTCCCGTGACAGACACAGACTGTGACAGATCTCATAATCTGTGCACTATGTAACTCCCCCCAACTCCTCGTATTGACACTCCCCAAGGTGCACACTGGGGCAGATGGGGCAAAATTGTAGCCAAGTACTTTGATACATAAATACAGGGTGAAAATGCAATGGTTGGGTGTCAAAATTGCCTCGATACATAGACCCCAAAGATGCAAAATGTGCTTTACTTAATGTAACAGGCTTTCAGCGAGGATCTCATTTAGTAAACAGCATACTTCAGATTTTGGGTTACCTTGAGACCAGCATTTTATGCATAACGTTCTTTATTATAATAACTGCGTCCTCTGCCTAGCACCAATTTGGGAGGCATATTGTTGTGACGGGCCACTAGTTTCATATCGTTTAGCGATTCAGAGAGCCTCCTCAATGAAATGCTTCTGGGGGATGCGAGGCACGCACACACTTACACAGCGAGCGCGGCGCGTACTCAACCAGAACATTTCAATATGCATGGAAAACCTTTCCAAAGGCAGCGGAGCTGAGAGGCTGTTAAGTTTATATTGTTATCAAATTCATGGTCTCACTAATGAGACTGCCAATTAATGTCAATTAGAATGACACTAGGTGCTAGGCTAAAGACCGTATCCAGGGCTGTGAGGCCATCTAACAACCTCCAGATGGCGGAGACTTTCTGTTGCATGTGTCCTAATGTACACACCTCTGTAATTAAAACTCTCAGCACAAGATGTGAAGGTGCAGTCCCACCTAGTAATATACACTGTACTTCAAATGAAGTGAAGAGACAAAGCCACGGAACAGCATACCCAGCATTTTTGGAGCTTCGGCTGTATTTGCATAATACCACGGAATCTGCAAGGCATACTATTGGTGTGCAAGGCTAGTTAAGATAGAAAAAGGGTTGAATTGCACACCAGTCTTAAAATCAAACAAAAAATGTGTTAAAGAGTCGACGTTTCGGTATCAAACTATACCTTCACCAGGACATCATTTTAGCGATTGCAGCAGCTGCAAGAGTGCAACACACAAACACCCAGCAAACACCTTGCAAACACACTGCAAACACCCAGCAAACACACTGCAAACACCCAGCAAACACACTGCAAACACCCAGCAAACACCCAGCAAACACCTTGCAAACACCCAGCAAACACCCAGAAAACACACTGCAAACACCCTGCTGTGTGTGAACGCATCTCTGTTCTCCAGTTACTTCTAGGTTAGTTAAACCTGTCCCCTTAAGTGATGAGGACAGAGCAGTAATTTAAATATTTACTGTATAAGAGAAGTCTTAAAAATAGGATTTTGCAACATTCTCCAAAATAGACAAAATCAGGATTTCATAATCAACGTGTGATTATAAAAAATGGGAAGACAATAATTGTAGGATTGTGGTGAATTTACCTAAGGAAATCATTGGTAAAAGTCTGTAAATACTGTACACAGCATGGCGCCGATTTAAAAAAAGGCAGCCAAAAATAATAACTTTGTGTATATAGCGCTTTTCTCCCAATGGGACTCAAAGCGCGTCACAATGACAGTATAGCGCGCGGTACGCAGCACATAGGAATGTTACAGTATAGCGCGCGGTACGCAGCACATAGGAATGTTACAGTATAGCGCGCGGTACGCAGCACATGCAGCACATAGGAATGTTACAGTATAGCGCGCGGTACGCAGCACATAGGAATGTTACAGTATAGCGCGCAGTACGCAGCACATAGGAATGTTACAGTATAGCACGCCGTGCGCAGCACATAGGAATGTTACAGTATAGCGCGCGGTACGCAGCACATAGGAATGTTACAGTATAGCACGCAGTGCGCAGCACATAGGAATGTTACAGTATAGCGCGCGGTACGCAGCACATAGGAATGTTACAGTATAGCGCGCGGTACGCAGCACATAGGAATGTTACAGTATAGCGCGCGGTACGCAGCACATAGGAATGTTACCGTATAGCGCGCGGTACGCAGCACATAGGAATGTTACAGTATAGCGCGCGGTACGCAGCACATAGGAATGTTACAGTATAGCGCGCGGTACGCAGCACATAGGAATGTTACAGTATAGCGCGCGGTACGCAGCACATAGGAATGTTACAGTATAGCGCGCGGTACGCAGCACATAGGAATGTTACAGTATAGCGCGCGGTACGCAGCACATAGGAATGTTACAGTATAGCGCGCGGTACGCAGGAATGTTACAGTATAGCGCGCGGTACGCAGCACACAGGAATGTTACAGTATAGCGCGCGGTACGCAGCACACAGGAATGTTACAGTATAGCGCGCGGTACGCAGCACACAGGAATGTTACAGTATAGCGCGCGGTACGCAGCACATAGGAATGTTACAGTATAGCGCGCGGTACGCAGCACATAGGAATGTTACAGTATAGCGCGCGGTACGCAGCACATAGGAATGTTACAGTATAGCGCGCGGTACGCAGCACATAGGAATGTTACAGTATAGCGCGCGGTACGCAGCACACAGGAATGTTACAGTATAGCGCGCGGTACGCAGCACATAGGAATGTTACAGTATAGCGCGCGGTACGCAGCACACAGGAATGTTACAGTATAGCACGCGGTACGCAGCACATAGGAATGTTACAGTATAGCGCGCGGTACGCAGCACATAGGAATGTTACCGTATAGCGCGCGGTACGCAGCACATAGGAATGTTACAGTATAGCGCGCGGTACGCAGCACATAGGAATGTTACAGTATAGCGCGCGGTACACAGCACATAGGAATGTTACAGTATAGCACGCGGTACACAGCACACAGGTATGTTACAGTATAGCGCGCGGTACGCAGCACATAGGAATGTTACAGTATAGTGCGCGGTACGCAGCACATAGGAATGTTACAGTATAGCGTGCAGTACGCAGCACATAGGTATGTTACAGTATAGCGCGCGGTACGCAGCACATAGGAATGTTACAGTATAGCGCGCGGTGCGCAGCACGTAGGAATGTTACAGTATAGCGCGCGGTACGCAGCACATAGGAATGTTACAGTATAGCGCGTGGTACGCAGCACATAGGAATGTTACAGTATAGCGCGCGGTACGCAGCACATAGGAATGTTACAGTATAGCGCGCGGTACGCAGCACATAGGAATGTTACAGTATAGCGCGCGGTACGCAGCACATAGGAATGTTACAGTATAGCGCGCGGTACGCAGCACATAGGAATGTTACAGTATAGCGCGCGGTACGCAGCACACAGGAATGTTACAGTATAGCGCGCGGTACGCAGCACATAGGAATGTTACAGTATAGCGCGCGGTACGCAGCACACAGGAATGTTACAGTATAGCACGCGGTACGCAGCACATAGGAATGTTACAGTATAGCGCGCGGTACGCAGCACATAGGAATGTTACCGTATAGCGCGCGGTACGCAGCACATAGGAATGTTACAGTATAGCGCGCGGTACGCAGCACATAGGAATGTTACAGTATAGCGCGCGGTACACAGCACATAGGAATGTTACAGTATAGCGCGCGGTACACAGCACACAGGTATGTTACAGTATAGCGCGCGGTACGCAGCACATAGGAATGTTACAGTATAGTGCGCGGTACGCAGCACATAGGAATGTTACAGTATAGCGTGCAGTACGCAGCACATAGGTATGTTACAGTATAGCGCGCGGTACGCAGCACATAGGAATGTTACAGTATAGCGCGCGGTGCGCAGCACGTAGGAATGTTACAGTATAGCGCGCGGTACGCAGCACATAGGAATGTTACAGTATAGCGCGTGGTACGCAGCACATAGGAATGTTACAGTATAGCGCGCGGTACGCAGCACATAGGAATGTTACAGTATAGCGCGCGGTACGCAGCACATAGGAATGTTACAGTATAGCGCGCGGTACGCAGCACATAGGAATGTTACAGTATAGCGCGCGGTACGCAGCACATAAGAATGTTACAGTATAGCGCGCGGTACGCAGCACATAGGAATGTTACAGTACAGCGCGCGGTACGCAGCACACAGGAATGTTACAGTATAGCGCGCGGTACGCAGCACATAGGAATGTTACAGTATAGCGCGGGGTACGCAGCACACAGGAATGTTACAGTATAGCGCGCGGTACGCAGCACATAGGAATGTTACAGTATAGCGCGCGTTACGCAGCACATAGGAATGTTACAGTATAGCGCGCGGTACGCAGCACACAGGAATGTTACAGTATAGCACGCGGTACGCAGCACATAGGAATGTTACAGTATAGCGCGCGGTACGCAGCACATAGGAATGTTACAGTATAGCGCGCGGTACGCAGCACATAGGAATGTTACAGTATAGCGCGCGGTACGCAGCACATAGGAATGTTACAGTATAGCGCGCGGTACGCAGCACACAGGAATGTTACAGTATAGCACGCGGTACGCAGCACATAGGAATGTTACAGTATAGCACGCGGTACGCAGCACATAGGAATGTTACAGTATAGCGCGCGGTACGCAGCACACAGGAATGTTACAGTATAGCGCGGGGTACGCAGCACATAGGAATGTTACAGTATAGCGCGCGGTACGCAGCACATAGGAATGTTACAGTATAGCGCGCGGTACGCAGCACATAGGAATGTTACAGTATAGCGCACGGTACGCAGCACATAGGAATGTTACAATATAGCGCGCGGTGCGCAGCACATAGGAATGTTACAGTATAGCGCGCGGTACGCAGCACATAGGAATGTTACAGTATAGCGCGCGGTACGCAGCACATAGGAATGTTACAGTATAGCGCGTGGTACGCAGCACACAGGAATGTTACAGTATAGCGCGCGGTACGCAGCACATAGGAATGTTAAAGTATAGCGCGCGGTACGCAGCACATAGGAATGTTACAGTATAGCGCGCAGTACGCAGCACATAGGAATGTTACAGTATAGCGCGCGGTACGCAGCACATAGGAATGTTACAGTATAGCGCGCAGTACGCAGCACATAGGAATGTTACAGTATAGCGCGCAGTACGCAGCACATAGGAATGTTACAGTATAGCGCGCGGTACGCAGCACATAGGAATGTTACAGTATAGCGCGCGGTACGCAGCACATAGGAATGTTACAGTATAGCGCGCGGTACGCAGCACATAGGAATGTTACAGTATAGCGCGCGGTACGCAGCACATAGGAATGTTACAGTATAGCGCGCGGTACGCAGCACATAGGAATGTTACCGTATAGCGCGCGGTACGCAGCACATAGGAATGTTACAGTATAGCGCGCGGTACGCAGCACATAGGAATGTTACAGTATAGCGCGCGGTACGCAGCACATAGGAATGTTACAGTATAGCGCGCGGTACGCAGCACGTAGGAATGTTACAGTATAGCGCGCGGTTGCAGCACGTAGGAATGTTACAGTATAGCGCTCTGTATGCAGCACATAGGAATGTTACAGTATAGCGCGCGGTACGCAGCACATAGGAATGTTACAGTATAGCGCGCGGTACGCAGCACATAGGAATGTTACAGTATAGCGCGCGGTACGCAGCACATAGGAATGTTACAGTATAGCGCGCGGTACGCAGCACACAGGAATGTTACAGTATAGCGCGCGGTACGCAGCACATATGAATGTTAGAGTATAGCGCGCGGTACGCAGCACATAGGAATGTTACAGTATAGCGCGCGCTAAGCAGCACATAGGAATGTTACAGTATAGCGCACGGGGTACGCAGCACATAGGAATGTTACAGTATAGCGCGCGGTACGCAGCACATAGGAATGTTACAGTATAGCGCGCGGTACGCAGCACACAGGAATGTTACAGTATAGCGCGCGGTACGCAGCACATAGGAATGTTACAGTATAGCGCGCGGTACACAGCACATAGGAATGTTACAGTATAGCACGCGGTACACAGCACACAGGTATGTTACAGTATAGCGCGCGGTACGCAGCACATAGGAATGTTACAGTATAGTGCGCGGTACGCAGCACATAGGAATGTTACAGTATAGCGTGCAGTACGCAGCACATAGGTATGTTACAGTATAGCGCGCGGTACGCAGCACATAGGAATGTTACAGTATAGCGCGCGGTGCGCAGCACGTAGGAATGTTACAGTATAGCGCGCGGTACGCAGCACATAGGAATGTTACAGTATAGCGCGTGGTACGCAGCACATAGGAATGTTACAGTATAGCGCGCGGTACGCAGCACATAGGAATGTTTCAGTATAGCGCGCGGTACGCAGCACATAGGAATGTTACAGTATAGCGCGCGGTACGCAGCACATAGGAATGTTACAGTATAGCGCGCGGTACGCAGCACATAGGAATGTTACAGTATAGCGCGCGGTACGCAGCACACAGGAATGTTACAGTATAGCGCGCGGTACGCAGCACATAGGAATGTTACAGTATAGCGCGCGGTACGCAGCACACAGGAATGTTACAGTATAGCACGCGGTACGCAGCACATAGGAATGTTACAGTATAGCGCGCGGTACGCAGCACATAGGAATGTTACAGTATAGCGCGCGGTACACAGCACATAGGAATGTTACAGTATAGCGCGCGGTACACAGCACACAGGTATGTTACAGTATAGCGCGCGGTACGCAGCACATAGGAATGTTACAGTATAGTGCGCGGTACGCAGCACATAGGAATGTTACAGTATAGCGTGCAGTACGCAGCACATAGGTATGTTACAGTATAGCGCGCGGTACGCAGCACATAGGAATGTTACAGTATAGCGCGCGGTGCGCAGCACGTAGGAATGTTACAGTATAGCGCGCGGTACGCAGCACATAGGAATGTTACAGTATAGCGCGCGGTACGCAGCACATAGGAATGTTACAGTATAGCGCGCGGTACGCAGCACATAGGAATGTTACAGTATAGCGCGCGGTACGCAGCACATAGGAATGTTACAGTATAGCGCGCGGTACGCAGCACATAAGAATGTTACAGTATAGCGCGCGGTACGCAGCACATAGGAATGTTACAGTACAGCGCGCGGTACGCAGCACACAGGAATGTTACAGTATAGCGCGCGGTACGCAGCACATAGGAATGTTACAGTATAGCGCGGGGTACGCAGCACACAGGAATGTTACAGTATAGCGCGCGGTACGCAGCACATAGGAATGTTACAGTATAGCGCGCGGTACGCAGCACATAGGAATGTTACAGTATAGCGCGCGGTACGCAGCACATAGGAATGTTACAGTATAGCGCGCGGTACGCAGCACATAGGAATGTTACAGTATAGCGCGCGGTACGCAGCACACAGGAATGTTACAGTATAGCACGCGGTACGCAGCACATAGGAATGTTACAGTATAGCACGCGGTACGCAGCACATAGGAATGTTACAGTATAGCGCGCGGTACGCAGCAAACAGGAATGTTACAGTATAGCGCGGGGTACGCAGCACATAGGAATGTTACAGTATAGCGCGCGGTACGCAGCACATAGGAATGTTACAGTATAGCGCGCGGTACGCAGCACATAGGAATGTTACAGTATAGCGCACGGTACGCAGCACATAGGAATGTTACAATATAGCGCGCGGTGCGCAGCACATAGGAATGTTACAGTATAGCGCGCGGTACGCAGCACATAGGAATGTTACAGTATAGCGCGCGGTATGCAGCACATAGGAATGTTACAGTATAGCGCGTGGTACGCAGCACACAGGAATGTTACAGTATAGCGCGCGGTACGCAGCACATAGGAATGTTAAAGTATAGCGCGCGGTACGCAGCACATAGGAATGTTACAGTATAGCGCGCAGTACGCAGCACATAGGAATGTTACAGTATAGCGCGCGGTACGCAGCACATAGGAATGTTACAGTATAGCGCGCGGTACGCAGCACATAGGAATGTTACAGTATAGCGCGCAGTACGCAGCACATAGGAATGTTACAGTATAGCGCGCAGTACGCAGCACATAGGAATGTTACAGTATAGCGCGCAGTACGCAGCACATAGGAATGTTACAGTATAGCGCGCGGTACGCAGCACATAGGAATGTTACAGTATAGCGCGCGGTACGCAGCAAATAGGAATGTTACAGTATAGCGCGCGGTACGCAGCACATAGGAATGTTACAGTATAGCGCGCGGTACGCAGCACATAGGAATGTTACAGTATAGCGCGCGGTACGCAGCACATAGGAATGTTACAGTATAGCGCGCGGTACGCAGCACATAGGAATGTTACAGTATAGCGCGCGGTACGCAGCACATAGGAATGTTACAGTATAGCGCGCGGTACGCAGCACGTAGGAATGTTACAGTATAGCGCGCGGTTGCAGCACGTAGGAATGTTACAGTATAGCGCTCTGTATGCAGCACATAGGAATGTTACAGTATAGCGCGCGGTACGCAGCACATAGGAATGTTACAGTATAGCGCGCGGTACGCAGCACATAGGAATGTTACAGTATAGCGCGCGGTACGCAGCACATAGGAATGTTACAGTATAGCGCGCGGTACGCAGCACACAGGAATGTTACAGTATAGCGCGAGGTACGCAGCACATATGAATGTTAGAGTATAGCGCGCGGTACGCAGCACATAGGAATGTTACAGTATAGCGCGCGCTAAGCAGCACATAGGAATGTTACAGTATAGCGCACGGGGTACGCAGCACATAGGAATGTTACAGTATAGCGCGCGGTACGCAGCACATAGGAATGTTACAGTATAGCGCGCGGTACGCAGCACACAGGAATGTTACAGTATAGCGCGCGGTACGCAGCACATAGGAATGTTACAGTATAGCGCGCGGTACGCAGCACATAGGAATGTTACAGTATAGCGCGCGGTACGCAGGAATGTTACAGTATAGCGCGCGGTACGCAGCACATAGGAATGTTACAGTATAGCGCGCGGTACGCAGGAATGTTACAGTATAGCGCGCGGTACGCAGCACATAGGAATGTTACAGTATAGTGCGCGGTACGCAGCACATAGGAATGTTACAGTATAGCGCGCGGTACGCAGCACATAGGAATGTTACAGTATAGTGCGCGGTACGCAGCACATAGGAATGTTACAGTATAGCGCGCGGTACGCAGCACGTAGGAATGTTACAGTATAGCGCGCAGTACGCAGCACATAGGAATGTTACAGTATAGCGCGCGGTACGCAGCACATAGGAATGTTACAGTATAGCGCGCGGTACGTAGCACATAGGAATGTTACAGTATAGCGCGCGGTACGCAGCACATAGGAATGTTACAGTATAGCGCGCGGTACGCAGCACAGAGGAATGTTACAGTATAGCGCGCGGTACGCAGCACATAGGAATGTTACAGTATAGCGCGCGGTACGCAGCACATAGGAATGTTACAGTATAGCGCGCGGTACGCAGCACATAGAAATGTTACAGTATAGCGCGCGGTACGCAGCACATAGAAATGTTACAGTATAGCGCGCGGTACGCAGCACATAGGAATGTTACAGTATAGCACGCGGTACGCAGCACATAGGAATGTTACAGTATAGCGCGCGGTACGCAGCACATAGAAATGTTACAGTATAGCGCGCGGTACGCAGCACATAGGAATGTTACAGTATAGCGCGCGGTACGCAGCACATAGGAATGTTACAGTATAGCGCGCGGTACGCAGCACGTAGGAATGTTACAGTATAGCGCGCGGTTGCAGCACGTAGGAATGTTACAGTATAGCGCTCTGTATGCAGCACATAGGAATGTTACAGTATAGCGCGCGGTACGCAGCACATAGGAATGTTACAGTATAGCGCGCGGTACGCAGCACATAGGAATGTTACAGTATAGCGCGCGGTACGCAGCACATAGGAATGTTACAGTATAGCGCGCGGTACGCAGCACACAGGAATGTTACAGTATAGCGCGAGGTACGCAGCACATATGAATGTTAGAGTATAGCGCGCGGTACGCAGCACATAGGAATGTTACAGTATAGCGCGCGCTAAGCAGCACATAGGAATGTTACAGTATAGCGCACGGGGTACGCAGCACATAGGAATGTTACAGTATAGCGCGCGGTACGCAGCACATAGGAATGTTACAGTATAGCGCGCGGTACGCAGCACACAGGAATGTTACAGTATAGCGCGCGGTACGCAGCACATAGGAATGTTACAGTATAGCGCGCGGTACGCAGCACATAGGAATGTTACAGTATAGCGCGCGGTACGCAGGAATGTTACAGTATAGCGCGCGGTACGCAGCACATAGGAATGTTACAGTATAGCGCGCGGTACGCAGGAATGTTACAGTATAGCGCGCGGTACGCAGCACATAGGAATGTTACAGTATAGTGCGCGGTACGCAGCACATAGGAATGTTACAGTATAGCGCGCGGTACGCAGCACATAGGAATGTTACAGTATAGTGCGCGGTACGCAGCACATAGGAATGTTACAGTATAGCGCGCGGTACGCAGCACGTAGGAATGTTACAGTATAGCGCGCAGTACGCAGCACATAGGAATGTTACAGTATAGCGCGCGGTACGCAGCACATAGGAATGTTACAGTATAGCGCGCGGTACGCAGCACATAGGAATGTTACAGTATAGCGCGCGGTACGCAGCACAGAGGAATGTTACAGTATAGCGCGCGGTACGCAGCACATAGGAATGTTACAGTATAGCGCGCGGTACGCAGCACATAGGAATGTTACAGTATAGCGCGCGGTACGCAGCACATAGAAATGTTACAGTATAGCGCGCGGTACGCAGCACATAGAAATGTTACAGTATAGCGCGCGGTACGCAGCACATAGAAATGTTACAGTATAGCGCGCGGTACGCAGCACATAGGAATGTTACAGTATAGCGCGCGGTACGCAGCACATAGGAATGTTACAGTATAGCGCGCGGTACGCAGCACATAGGAATGTTACAGTATAGCGCGCGGTACGCAGCACATAGGAATGTTACAGTATAGCGCGCGGTACGCAGCACATAGGAATGTTACAGTATAGCGCGCGGTACGCAGCACATAGGAATGTTACAGTATAGCGCTCGGTACGCAGCACATAGGAATGTTACAGTATAGCGCGCGGTACGCAGCACATAGGAATGTTACAGTATAGCGCGCGGTACGCAGCACATAGGAATGTTACAGTATAGCGCGCGGTACGCAGCACAGAGGAATGTTACAGTATAGCGCGCGGTACGCAGCACATAGGAATGTTACAGTATAGCGCGCGGTACGCAGCACATAGGAATGTTACAGTATAGCGCGCGGTACGCAGCACATAGGAATGTTACAGTATAGCACGCGGTACGCAGCACATAGGAATGTTACAGTATAGCGCGCGGTACGCAGCACAGAGGAATGTTACAGTATAGCGCGCGGTACGCCGCACATAGGAATGTTACAGTATAGCGCGCGGTACGCAGCACATAGGAATGTTACAGTATAGCGCGCGGTACGCAGCACATAGGAATGTTACAGTACAGCGTGCGGTACGCAGCACATAGGAATGTTACAGTATAGCGCGCGGTACGCAGCACATAGGAATGTTACAGTATAGCGAGCGCACGCAGCACATAGGAAGGTTACAGTATAGCGCGCGGTACGCAGCACATAGGAATGTTACAGTATAGCGCGCGGTACGCAGCACATAGGAATGTTACAGTATAGCGCATGGTACGCAGCACACAGGTATGTTACAGTATAGCGCGCGGTACGCAGCACACAGGAATGTTACAGTATAGCGCGCGGTACGCAGCACATAGGAATGTTACAGTATAGCGCATGGTACGCAGCACACAGGTATGTTACAGTATAGCGCGCGGTACGCAGCACATAGGAATGTTACAGAATAGCGCGCGGTACGCAGCACATAGGAATGTTACAGTATAGCGCGCGGTACGTAGCACATAGGAATGTTACAGTACAGCGCGCGGTACGCAGCACATAGGAATGTTACAGTATAGCGCGCGGTACGCAGCACATAGGAATGTTACAGTATAGCGCGCGGTACGCAGCACACAGGAATGTTACAGTATAGCGCGCGGTACGCAGCACATAGGAATGTTACAGTATAGCGCGCGGTACGCAGCACATAGGAATGTTACAGTATAGCGCGCGGTACGCAGCACATAGGAATGTTACAGTATAGCGCGCGGTACGCAGCACACAGGAATGTTACAGTATAGCGCGCGGTGCGCAGCACAGGAATGTTACAGTATAGCGCGCGGTACGCAGCACATAGGAATGTTACAGTATAGCGCGCGGTACGCAGCACATAGGAATGTTACAGTATAGCACGCGGTACGCAGCACATAGGAATGTTACAGTATAGCGCGCGGTACGCAGCACATAGGAATGTTACAGTATAGCGCGCGGTACGCAGCACACAGGAATGTTACAGTATAGCGCGCGGTACGCAGCACATAGGAATGTTACAGTATAGCGCTCGGTACGCAGCACATAGGAATGTTACAGTATAGCGCGCGGTACGCAGCACATAGGAATGTTACAGTATAGCGCGGGGTACGCAGCACATAGGAATGTTACAGTATAGCGCATGGTACGCAGCACATAGGAATGTTTCAGTATAGCGCGCGGTACGCAGCACATAGGAATGTTACAGTATAGCGCACGGTACGCAGCACATAGGGATGTTACAGTATAGCGCGGGGTACGCAGCACATAGGAATGTTACAGTATAGCGCGCGGTACGCAGCACATAGGAATGTTACAGTATAGCGCGCGGTACGCAGCACATAGGAATGTTACAGTATAGCGCGCGGTACGCAGTACATAGGAATGTTACAGTACAGCGCGCGGTACGCAGCACACAGGAATGTTACAGTATAGCGTGCGGTACGCAGCACATAGGAATGTTACAGTATAGCGCGCGGTACGCAGCACATAGGAATGTTACAGTATAGCGTGCGGTACGCAGCACATAGGAATGTTACAGTATAGCGCGCGGTACGTAGCACATAGGAATGTTACAGTATAGCGCGCGGTACGCAGCACACAGGAATGTTACAGTATAGCGCGCGGTACGCAGCACATAGGAATGTTACAGTATAGCGCATGGTACGCAGCACACAGGTATGTTACAGTATAGCGCGCGGTACGCAGCACATAGGAATGTTACAGTATAGCGCGCGGTGCGCAGCACATAGGAATGTTACAGTATAGCGCGCGGTACGCAGCACATAGGAATGTTACAGTATAGCGCGCGGTACGCAGCACATAGGAATGTTACAGTATAGCGCGCGGTACGCAGCACACAGGAATGTTACAGTATAGCGTGCGGTACGCAGCACATAGAAATGTTACAGTATAGCGCGCGGTACGCAGCACATAGGAATGTTACAGTATAGCGCGCGGTACGCAGCACATAGGAATGTTACAGTATAGCGCTCGGTACGCAATACATAGGAATGTTACAGTATAGCGCGCGGTACGCAGCACATAGGAATGTTACAGTATAGCGCGCGGTACGCAGCACATAGGAATGTTACAGTATAGCGCGCGGCACGCAGCACATAGGAATGTTACAGTATAGCGCGCGGTACACAGCACATAGGAATGTTACAGTATAGCGCGCGGTACGCAGCACATAGGAATGTTACAGTATAGCGCGCGGCACGCAGCACATAGGAATGTTACAGTATAGCGCGCGGTACACAGCACATAGGAATGTTACAGTATAGCGCGCGGTACGCAGCACATAGGAATGTTACATTATAGCGCGCGGTGCGCAGCACAGGAATGTTACAGTATAGCGCGCGGTACGCAGCACATAGGAATGTTACAGTATAGCGCGCGGTACGCAGCACATAGGAATGTTACAGTATAGCGCGCGGTACGCAGCACATAGGAATGTTACAGTATAGCGCGCGGTACGCAGCACACAGGAATGGTTACAGTATAGCGCGCGGTACGCAGCACACAGGAATGTTACAGTATAGCGCGCGGTACGCAGCACATAGGAATGTTACAGTATAGCGCGCGGTACGCAGGAATGTTACAGTATAGCGCGCGGTACGCAGCACATAGGAATGTTACAGTATAGCGCGCGGTACGCAGCACATAGGAATGTTACAGTATAGCGCGCGGTACGCAGCACATAGGAATGTTACAGTACAGCGCGCGGTACGCAGCACATAGGAATGTTACAGTATAGCGCGCGGTACGCAGCACATAGGAATGTTACAGTATAGCGCGCGGTACGCAGCACATAGGAATGTTACAGTATAGCGCGCGGTACGCAGCACATAGGAATGTTACAGTACAGCGCGCGGTACGCAGCACATAGGAATGTTACAGTATAGCGCGCGGTACGCAGCACATAGGAATGTTACAGTATAGCGCGCGGTACGCAGCACATAGGAATGTTACAGTATAGCGCGCGGTACGCAGCACATAGGAATGTTACAGGCACAGTCCCTGCCCAGAAGCGCTTAGACTCTGTGATTTTGGTGCCTGAGGCACAGGGAGATAAAGTGACAGGCCCAAGATCCCAAGGAGCCGACACTAGGAATTAAACCAGGTTCCCCTGATTCATACTCCGTGTCACTGCTTAAAGAGTCAGTGTCTTTACTCACTGAGCCGCTCCTTCTCCTGTAGGGGTGGGGAGGGCCGCTTCATACTGTATCTTCACATTGGGAGGAGCGCGTACAGTCTGCCAAGTAGTAGCGTAATAAAAAGGCAGTAACCGCTGACACAAGTTAACAGCCGTTTCTGTGACCTGTTCACTGTGAGAGAGACGTCCAACACACTGTTGTCGTGGTAGAAGTGTGCGAGTCTGGTTCCAATCCCCCCACCAGCTTCCCTTGTAAACGTGGACAAGTCACTTTATCACCATGTGCGTCTTGCTCCAACATTACACTGTTTGCTCTTGTACCAAAAACAGAGGTGTGTTCCTCGTCAGCACTACAGGAACAGCATTATTCATCTTATTACGTACTGCTGCGGCCAAGTTTATTCGAGCATTTGCCCGTTCTTGGCCGCAGCAGTATCCTGGCGCGCGCCGCAGGGTGACGGGCGCGCGCCGAAGCAGCGGAAGAGCGCCCTCCGATCGGGGCGCTCTCCCTACCGCTGCCGGGTCCGCCGGGTCCCCCGGAACCCCCTGCCGCCGTCCCGCGATCGCGGGACACCAGGGCTCCCTCAGGGAGCCCTGGACGCGCGTGCAGGGGGCGCTGGCACCCGATGATGCGCGGCACGCTGAGGGAGTGCGGCTCGCAAGCCGGGACATTTCCCGGCTTGCGGAATGAGCCGCACTCGGATAAACTGTGTCGGCAGTGTAGCTAGGCAGGGGCGGCCAACTGCAGTCCTCAAGGGCCACCGACAGGTCAGGTTTGTAGGATAACCCTGCATCGGCACAGTCTTTGACTGAGCCACCTGTGCTGAAGCAGGGATATCCTGCAGACCTGACCTGTAGGTGGCCCTTGAGGACTGGAATTGGCCGCCCCTGCACCAAGGCATTAAACCAAAGAAAAGCATTGAGGCATCCTGCAGATTTCCGCCCCGGCTGGTTTGATTTTCGTTGTTTGCTCACATGGCTTAGAACGGCTAAAACCGTGAAGAAACAATCACCATGTACTGCCTAGGGCAGCCTGGCTCTGGGCTAGTAGTATTTGTGGGGAATGTGGATCGTAGCCTGTGATACTGGACCAAGCTGTGAGATACTTACACACAGGCCGTCTAACATTACTTACTTACACACAGGCCGTCTAACATTACTTACTTACACACAGGCCGTCTAACATTACTTACTTACACACAGGCCGTCTAACATTACTTACTTACACACAGGCCGTCTAACATTATTTACTTACACACAGGCCGTCTAACATTACTTACTTACACACAGGCCGTCTAACATTACTTACTTACACACAGGCCGTCTAACATTACTTACTTACACACAGGCCGTCTCACATTACTTACTTACACACAGGCCGTCTAACATTACTTACTTACACACAGGCCGTCTAACATTATTTACTTACACACAGGCCGTCTAACATTACTTACTTACACACAGGCCGTCTAACATTATTTACTTACACACAGGCCGTCTAACATTACTTACTTACACACAGGCCGTCTAACATTACTTACTTACACACAGGCCGTCTAACATTACTTACTTACACACAGGCCGTCTAACATTACTTACTTACACACAGGCCGTCTAACATTACTTACTTACACACAGGCCGTCTAACATTACTTACTTACACACAGGCCGTCTAACATTATTTACTTACACACAGGCCGTCTCACATTATTTACTTACACACAGGCCGTCTCACATTATTTACTTACACACAGGCCGTCTAACATTACTTACTTACACACAGGCCGTCTAACATTATTTACTTACACACAGGCCGTCTAACATTACTTACTTACACACAGGCCGTCTCACATTATTTACTTACACACATGCCGTCTAACATTATTTACTTACACACAGGCCGTCTAACATTATTTACTTACACACAGGCCGTCTAACATTATTTACTTACACACAGGCCGTCTAACATTACTTACTTACACACAGGCCGTCTAACATTATTTACTTACACACAGGCCGTCTAACATTATTTACTTACACACAGGCCGTCTAACATTACTTACTTACACACAGGCCGTCTAACATTACTTACTTACACACAGGCCGTCTAACATTACTTACTTACACACAGGCCGTCTAACATTATTTACTTACACACAGGCCGTCTAACATTACTTACTTACACACAGGCCGTCTAACATTACTTACTTACACACAGGCCGTCTAACATTACTTACTTACACACAGGCCGTCTAACATTACTTACTTACACACAGGCCGTCTAACATTATTTACTTACACACAGGCCGTCTAACATTACTTACTTACACACAGGCCGTCTAACATTACTTACTTACACACAGGCCGTCTAACATTACTTACTTACACACAGGCCGTCTCACATTACTTACTTACACACAGGCCGTCTAACATTACTTACTTACACACAGGCCGTCTAACATTACTTACTTACACACAGGCCGTCTAACATTACTTACTTACACACAGGCCGTCTAACATTACTTACTTACACACAGGCCGTCTAACATTACTTACTTACACACAGGCCGTCTAACATTACTTACTTACACACAGGCCGTCTAACATTACTTACTTACACACAGGCCGTCTAACATTATTTACTTACACACAGGCCGTCTAACATTATGTACTATCTATACACTTTTTTTTACATTTAGGGAGCACCTGTTCATACTTAGTGAATGGGCCAGAAGAAGGGGCTAGGAGCCCCGAAACGTTGCCCCCTTTATTCCCCTACCTCCCCACCCCCCATCCCTTGTTTTTCCTTACCTTATCTCCCTTTCCCAGTGCATCCTTTCCCACCGCCCCCCCCCACCCCCATTATACTTTGTGTGCTTTACAAGTTACGTTGCTTAGTACTTTATGTAATTGATGGGTTATTTAGCTCTAGTATAGTCATCATTGTTAGGTGTGTATGTTAGGTATATACTGTATCACATTAGTAAAATTTGTGTTTGTATTTATATTCTTGATTGAGTGCTGGGTACTCCCCTTGTGTTTTGTACAGAAAAGCATTCGTTTACAAATAATAAAGATGTTTTGGAAATGATTGAACGAACAAAGAACCACTTTTCAGGATTTGGGTCACAGAGCATGCTACAGCTTGGTAATATTTTATAACACTGGAGGTCAACAACCCAGAGTTATGGGAAGTGGGTGACTTGTAACTCCACTGTCACCTGTTACTCCCAATACAACATCTCTACCCTTTCACAGAGAAGCAGCAACGTCTTCCTAGCACCCGGGAAATCTGTATGCACAGAACCTGCATCGTTTGCTTTATCTTCCAGGGAAGCTGGAGCCTTCTGCAAGATCAAGTTATACTAGTAAAACTGGGGCATAAATGTCACTATTTACATTCATTACAATAGCGTTTTTATCACCAAGATGCGCTAAAAGTGGAAATAAGACGAAACGCATTTTATGTGGCCACTTATCTTGGAGAAGCGGCGTTTAAATGTTTGAATGTCTGGAAGTACTGCTCCTAAATTGTACAGGAGTCATTCAACCGAGGCTAATGGACATATTTTTTACTCAATCTCAACAAAGGTAGATTTAAAAAAAAAATGGTTTAACCTTTTCTTCTGCTTTATATGTATTTTCCAGAATTAGCAAAACCAGGCTCTATGAAAACCAACACCGGTAGCCATGGTAACAAGCTAGCTCCCAGACATCCTACTTGAGAATTTCTTTGTGGTAGACTCTGTCAGAGAGAAGGGATCCAAGTAAGTGATATACGGGCTCCTGGCTCATACGTGTATTTTAAACGGGGTAACAGTGATCTGACATAAAGAGTAAGATTTCCATTGAAGGGTAAGGGTTCATACACACCCGCAATGAGACTGCACTCAAATCAATAGGACACAACAGTGAGGCTGGCAACATATTAATAAGACTCGCTCAAATAGGAGTGAAAAGGATTGTGGTTCCCTGTGCGAACAGGTAATGGGGAAGGGGATAAAGACGCATCTAAACAGCTCCCGAATAAACAGAAGCTATGGCAGCCAAGGCAGACATTACAGGTTTCCATTCGGGGCCATATTGGATTTCTCTAAAGGAATTGATAACATACTGTACAAGCAAGTTAAATATCTCAGCAACCAGTGGGCTCCTCTGGGCGGGGAGTAACATGGTTCAGATCTGTGGCACTCTTGGGGTCTAACGAGATGAAAAATAACATTTTATTTTTTTTAAGCAGGATTGTCGATTTATTCTAGGGTTGGGCGCCAACATTTTCACCACGATAATGATATTGAGAAACGTAGCGCCATAACGATATATATATCGCGGTAGATTTATTCAAATACAAGTTTGAGGATGTTCAAGTAAGACTAGGTGAAATGTGTTCTCAAAATAAATACATTTTCTTTAGGTTTACTAGAATAAAGGGCCCTTGATTCCCAAACCCTTTCCACATCTGCACTTCACCTTTCCTCACCTACACTGCTCCCATCCCCCTAACATCCCCCTCATCCCATCACACTGCTCCCATCCCCCTAACATCTCCCTCATCCCATCACACTGCCCTACACTGCCCCCATCCCCTCATTCTATCACTCACCTACACTGCTCCCATCCCTCTAACAACCCCCTCATCCCATCACACTGCCCTATACTGCCCCATCCCCTCATTCTAATCACTAACCTACACTGCTCCCATCCCCCTAACATCCCCCTCATCCCATCACTCACCTACACTGCTCCCATCTCCCTCATCCCATCACTCACCTACACTGCTCCCATCTCCCTAAAATCCTCCTCATCCCATCACACTACCCTATACTGCCCCATCCCCTCATTCTAATCACTCACCTACACTGCTCCCATCTCCCTCATCCCATCACTCACCTACACTGCACCCATCTCCCTCATCCCATCACTCACCTACACTGCTCCCATCTCCCTAACATCCTCCTCATCCCATCACTCACCTACACTGCTCCCATCCCCCTCATCCCATCACGCTCACCTACACTGCTCCCATCTCCCTCATCCCATCACTCACCTACACTGCTCCCATCTCCCTAACATCCTCCTCATCCCATCACTCACCTACACTGCTCCCATCCCCCTCATCCCATCACTCACCTACACTGCTCCCATCTCCCTAACATCCTCCTCATCCCATCACTCGCCTACATTGCTCCCATCTTCCTCATCCCATCACTCTCACCTACACTGCTCCCATCTCACTAACATCCTCCTCATCCCATCACTCTCACCTACAATGCTCCCATCCCCCTCACCCCACTCGCCTACACTGCTCCCACCCCGCTAACATCCCCCTCGTCCCATCACCCTGCCCCATTCCCTCATTCTATCACTCACCTACACTGCTCCCATCCCCCTCATCCCATCACACTGCCATAACCTGCTCCCGTCCCCCTAACATCCCATCACTCACCTACACTGCCCCATCCCCTCATTCTATCACTCACCTACACTGCCCCCATCACCCTAATATCCCTCTCATCCTATTACTCACCTACACTGCTTCCATCACCCTAATATCCCTCTCATCCTATCACTCACCTACACTGCTTCCATCCCCCTAGCATCCCCCTCATCCCATTACACTGCCCTACACTGCTCCCATCCTTATCATCCCATCACTCACCTACACTACTCCCATCTACCTAAAAAAAAAAACTCATCCCATTACACTGCCCCCATCCCCCTCATTCTATCACTCTCCTACACTGCTCCCATCCCCCTAATATCCCCCTCATCCCATAATTCCCCTTCACTGCTTCCATCCCCCTAATATCCTCCTCATCCCATCACTATCACCTACACTGCTTCCATCCCCCTAACATCCCCCTCACTCATCCACACTGCTCCCATCCCTCTAACATCCCCCTCATCCCATCACCCACCTACACTGCTCCCATCTCCCTAACACCCCCCTCATCCCATCACTCGCCTACACTACTCCCAACACCATAACATCCCCCTCATCCCATCACTCACCTACACTGCTCCCATCCACCTAACATCCCCCTCATCCCATCACTCGCCTACACTGCTCCCATCCCCCTCATCCCATCACTCCCCTACACTGCTCCCATCCCCCTCATCCCATCACTCACCTACACTGCACCCATCCCCCTAACATCCCCCTCATTCCATTACTCGCCTACACTGCTCCCATCCCCCTCATCCTATCACTCGCCTACACTGCTCCCATCCCCCTAAAATCCCCCTCATCCCATCCACTGCCCTACACTGCTCCCAACACCCTAACACCCCCCTCATCCCCTCACTCACCTACATTGCTCCCATCCCCCTCATCCCATCACACTGCCCTACACTGCTCCCATTCCCCTAATCCTATCAGTCGCTACACTGCTCACATCTCCCTAACATCCCCTCCTCTCATCACTCACCTACACTGCTCCCATCTCCCTAACATCCCCCTCATCCAATCACTCACCTACACTGCTCCCATCCCCCTAATATCCCCCTCACCCCAATCGCCTACACTGCTCCCATCCCCCAAATCCCATCACACTGCCCCCATCCCCTCATTCTATCACTCACCTACACTGCTCCCCCCCCAATCTCATCGCTCACCTACACTGCTCCCATTCCCCTAATATCCCCCTCATCCCATAACTCACCTACACTACTCCCATCCCCCTAACATCCTCTTCATCCCATCACTCACATACACTGCTCCTGTCCCTCTAACATCCCCCTCATCTACACAGCTCCCATCCCCATAACATCGCCCTCATCCCATCACTCACCTACACTGCTCCCATCCCCCTAACATCCCCCTCATCCCATCACTCGCCTACACTGCTCCCATCCCCCTAACATCCCCTCATCCCATCACTCGCCTACACTGCTCCCATCCCCCTCATCCCATCACTCCCCTACACTGCTCCCATCCCCCTCATCCCATCACTCACCTACACTGCACCCATCCCCCTAACATCCCCTTCATTCCATTACTCGCCTACACTGCTCCCATCCCCCTCATCCTATCACTCACCTACACTACTCCCATCCCCCTAACATCCTCTTCATCCCATCACTCACATACACTGCTCCTGTCCCTCTAACATCCCTCTCATCTACACTGCTCCCATCCCCATAACATCGCCCTCATCCCATCACTCACCTACACTGCTCCCATCCCCCTAACATCCCTCTCATCCCATCACTCACCTACACTGCTCCCATCCCCCTAACATCCCTCTCATCCCATCACTCACCTACACTGCTCCCATCCCCATAACATCGCCCTCATCCCATCACTCACCTACACTGCTCCCATCCCCCTAACATCCCTCTCATCCCATCACTCACCTACACTGCTCCCATCCCCCTAACATCCCCCTCATCCCACTCACCTACACTGCTCCCATCCCCATAACATCCCCCTCATCCCATCACTCTCACCTACACTGCTCCCATCCCCATAACATCCCCCTCATCCCATCACTCACCTACACTGCTCCCATCCCCCTAATATCTTCCTCATCCCATCACTCGCCTACACTGCTCCCATCCCCATAACATCCCCCTCATCCCATCACTCACCTACACTGCTCCCATCCCCCTAACATCCCCCTCGTCTACACTGCTCCCATCCCCATAACATCCCCCTCATCCCACCACGCTCACCTACACTGCTCCCATCCCCCTAACATCCCCCTCATCCCATCACTCACCTACACTGCTACCATCCCCCTAATATCCCCCTCATCCATCACTCATCTACACTGCTACCATACCTCTAACATCCCCCTCATCCCATCACTCACCTACACTGCTCCCATCCCCCTAACATCCCCCTCATCCCATCACTCTCACCTATACTGCTACCATCCCCCTAATATCCCCCTCATCCCATCACTCACCTACACTGCTACCATACCCCTAACATCCCCCTCATCCCATCACTCACCTACACTGCTCCCATCCCCCTAACATCCCCCTCATCCTATCACTCTGACCCGAGATACTTACTCCATTTAAAAACATGTTAAAAATATAATAAAACAATTTTTCGACAATTAATAGTCCAGCGCAATTTAAATGAATGGGACAAATATCTACTCCAGTACAGGGAGTAGCTTCATAGCATGCTGAACAGGGGCTAGAGTGATACACAAACCATATTACTGTTAGAGAGAAACCAGCATGAGAGATGCAATGCTGAAACGGGCAATACAGAGTGTGTGTGTGTGTGTGTGTGTGTGTGTGTGTGTGTGTGTGTGTGTGTGTGTGTGTGTGTGTGTGTGTGTGTGTGTGTGTGTGTGTGTGTGTGTGTGTGTGTGTGTGTGTATACACATATACATACAAAATTACTGTTCACAACAAAATACTGAATTTCATGGGGCCCATAATATGACGGGTGATTTTAGGTATATAAAGGCTTCCTGTGTGGTCTGTAATTAGGTTTTTCATATTGATCCGAAATCTCTTCCAACTATACAGAACGAGGCGATAAAAAAGTAGTGGGAGTCTGGAGAGAGAGGGTCTATACACATTCACATTACTCAGATTCGATTAGTTATTACGCGTTCCCGTAATCTTTTATGCAGCCTAATCTCGGCAGGTTTCTGTTATTTAAATTTTAATGTTTTTAAATGGCATGAAAATGATGTAATTATTTCTCAATTACCCACTTGCAGAACACATTGAGGGTAATTTATCTCTCTCTCAGATGGGGAGCGCAGCGTTCAGTGGAGCGTATAAAGGCACAAGCTGCAAGTGAAACGCGCTCATTGTGTAAAGGTGATGAATGGGTGAGACAGCTTTGCAAAGAAGTAAAAGAACCAAAAGACTAACCAGCTTCTGCTTCCTATTAAGTCCCCATATTATGCCATGGTTTTACCTATCCTGCTATCTGCAGCTCACCCTGTAGGATCAGTATTCTCACACTATATCAGCAATATATGTATGTATATTATATGTATGGCTGCACACTATATCAGCACCTGTCACAGGCTGAGACGCCCACTAACACCCACATCCCTGTGTGTAACTGTTACCATGTATTGTGTAATCTTTATACCCTACCCCCTGTTATTCATGTACTGTGTAACCATTATACCCTACCCCGTTATTCATGTACTGTGTAATCATTATACCCTACCCCCTGTTATTCATGTACTGTGCAATCATTATACCCTACCCCCTGTTATTCATGTACTGTGTAACCATTATACCCTACCCCCGTTATTCATGTACCGTGTAATCATTATACCCTACCCCCTGTTATTCATGTACTGTGTAATCATTATACCCTACCCCAGGGGTGCGCAAATTGGAGGCCGCACGAGGAAACGTTTGTGCACCCCTGCCCTACCCTCTATTATTCATGCTTTGGCAATACTGAAATGTTCTTTCGTCATGCCAATAAAGCTTATTTGATTTGATTTGTATTCACACACCATGCAGATATGCTCCCATAAATGTAAAAACACAACAAAAACCTGCTACAAACTGTCGTGAATAAAGTTTCCTTTCTTTTAGACCTTTCAGTCCGACTTGGCTGTACGAGCTCCGCATGGTGAACCTTGAGCAGGCAGCAAACCAGACGCTGGCCCCATTAGTCAATAGGAGTCCTTACAATAGGAGTGAATAAGGAAGTGGATTTATTGCAATGAATTGAAGTCCATGCACTGTTATCTGATATCGTGACTTCTTACCATATTGCTTAGGGGTCTGTAAGTTTAAGGAGGGTAAAATAAACATCTAAAGCTTTTCTACTCCAAACACAAATGAACACAAGAACGCTGCAAGATATATCCACAACATACAGTATATATCACACCGATACGCTGAACTGCTGGGGTTCGGAGCTTGATCGCCTGCACAAGCTGCTTAGTGAAGTGGGCTTAAACTGATCGCTGAAAAGATTAGGAATTAAAGATTCGAGTAACGGTGAAGAGAGGCGTGTATCAAAATGTGACGTTTTATGATTCCTTTTCTCATGAAAATAAAAACATTACAAGATAAAGCACTGCTGAGTGTAAACATTCAGTGCAAATCAGAGCTTGTTCTACTTACTTGATAGAAATGGTATATCTCCAAATGGTAGAAAATGGCAGATCTGAGAAATATCTGCGCGATGAGTGTTATGGACCCTGTTAGGTTTTTGCTGCCATCACTCAGTGTTATAATGTTACAAATATAACTATTTCACTTGGCTTCTCAGCCAGTTACCTTGGCAACGCCCCTTTTTCTCTGTTAGTTGGGCTGTCCCATCCTCCCCCTGCTAGTTGGCACAGCTTGAACCTATTTCCTGCTTCTCCAGGCTGACCTGCTTTCTCTTTTCAGCCAGCAGCCATCTTGAGCGGTCACCTCACTTATCTCCTCTGGTAAAGTCATTGTAAATTACCTATATCTTGCATTATTCCATTTGCCAATCTAGTCCCCCTCGCCCCTCCATTGCTCCTATGCCACTCCCCTTCGCCCCTCCATTGCTCCCATGCCACTCCCCCTCACCCCTCCATTGCTCCCATACCACTCCCCCTCGCCCCTCCATTGCTCCCATGCCACTAACCCCTTCGCCCCTCCATTGCTCCCATGCCACTCCCCCTCGACCATCCATTTCTCCCATGCCACTGCCCCTCGCCCCTCCATTGCTCCCATGTCACTCCCCCTCACCCCTCCATTGCTCCCATGCCACTAACCCCTTCGCCCCTCCATTGCTCCCATGCCACTCCCCCTCGCCCCTCCATTGCTCCCATGTCACAGTGTTTACCCCAATATCTTTCCCCCTTTTTATTTGTATTGTTGTGTCCAATAAACACTCCAGCCGTTAAGAAGCTTCCCCTTGCTTAGTATATGGGATTGCATTGAGCTGTCTGCCTCTACTTACTTGCCACAGTGAGCTTGGGACAGAACAAAGAGGCTACTTTCTGACATGTTTCCAACGGAAAGAGTTTTGGAAATTGAAAGAGACACTCAGTATAATTATGTAATGCATCTTGTCGACTACTAATATGTAAAAATAACTCTACTTCATAAACAAACGTGCAGTATACAGGAGTTTTAAATATTTTAGTGTATAGAGTTTCAATTCTCTCGTTTTGCAGTTTTATTATGTATATTGATTAAAAGTTACTTTTTAATAAGGAAGACTATCTAAAGCAGGGGTGGGCACCAGTCCTCCGGGGCCACCAACAAGTCGGGTTTTTTTTGTTTTTCCCCAATCTTTTTCCTTTATTGGAAACAAACAGGGAACAAATACAGGTACATTGCATTCGTATGAACATAACAAATAAAGTACAAACCATTGAATCCAAAAAAAGGCATTTTCGTTTTTTGTTGGGGGGAGGGGGGGGGGGGTCGGACGGACGCACAGGGGCGGGGGAGTGGGAAGTGTGGATGACAAAACGAGGAGGGAAGGGAAAGGTCCGGGGGCGGGGAGGGGGGTGTTGAGACCGGTTCACGCTCAGCCTTTTCATGCTGGAGGGGGCAACTGGATCTGGAACGTGTTGATAGGGAAGTTGGGCCGCAGCGGGCTAGCCATGGCCCCCAGGTGTTGTAAAACTGGGGGATTTTCGGTGTGAGTATGGCCGTAAGTTTTTCCATGGTCATAACCGTGGTAATTCTTTTAGTGAGCGTATTTTTTTGAGAGGGCGTTTATCTGCTTCCAAGCGGCTGCGATAGAGCACTTTGCAGCAGTTGGGATTGCTGAGAGCACCTTGCAGCAGTTGGGATGGCTGAGAGCACCTTGCAGCAGTTAGAATGGCTGAGATAAGTAAAGTCAGGGGAGCGGAAAGGCCATCGACTTGTTTTCCCAACAGAAAGGTCAGAGGGTCCAGGGGAATTTCCAGCCCCGAGGTTTCACAGAGTAGTTTCTGGATCTTAGACCAGAACCCCTGGATCTCTGGGCACAACCACCAAATATGGGCCATGTCTCCTCTTTGACTACATCCCCTCCAGCACAGATCTGACGTGCCGGGGAAGATCCGGCTCAATCTACTCGGGGTTAGGTACCAGTGGAATAGGATTCCGTAAATATTTTCTTTTGTAATCATACAAATTGAGATCTTGGAGGCTGCCTCCCAGACATCCTTCCAATCATCCATATCTAGTTGTAGGTTGAGGTCTGTACACCACTTTTGCATATATGCGTGGCTTGGTTTCTCCGATGTAGACTCTAACCCCCTATAGATCTCTGAGATCAACCCCCTCAGGAAGGAACCATTGACGCAGAGGGACTCAAATTTGGTTTGTTTGGGAAATGTGGCGTTTTGGGAGAGCGCTATAAGAAAGTGCCTAATTTGAAGGAATTTAAACGGGTTGAGGTCTCGTACCTGATGTTTAGTTTGGAGCTCTTGGAAGGACAAGATTTCCTCTTTCTTCAGCAAGTCTGCTACCCTCCTAATATTGAGGACTTGGAATTGTTGAAATTGTCTCTGAGAACACCCGGGCGGGAAATCCGGGTTATCAAAGATGGGGGTAAGTTGAGAGGGGGTGGACGACAGGGCGTACTTCCCTTTGTTTCTAAGCCAAATGCCCCACGTACACCTCATTGCCTCCAGATCGTATTTCCTAGACCCTTTCTCCCTATTGTTCCGAGCCCATAGAATCGCCTACAGGGGTAAAGGCGCAGCGTAGTTGGATTCTATCTCAAGCCAACATGATGTGGCCGGGTTGTTATTCCAAGTCACCGCTTGGCGTGGCTGGGCTGCCTGGTAGTATCTTATCACGTCAGGGACCCCCAGTCCTCTACCCAGCTTGGGAGATAACAACACCGACCTTGGGACTCTTGGTTTTCGGTTATTCCATATCAATTGGAATATGTGGGCCTGTACATTTTTAAGTTCAGACATGGGAATATCTATAGGGAGCGTTTGAAAGAAATATAGGAGTCTAGGGAGGATGTTCATTTTGGTTGAACTGATCCTACCAAACCAGGAGATTTGGAGTTTGTTCCAGGACTCTAGATCCTTTTTGATTTGGTTAAATAATGGGGGTAATTAGCCTGGTATAGAGAGTTGTAGGAATTTGTTATTTTAACGACAAGATATTTTATCTGGGAGGAGTTCCATCTATATTTATAGTTTGATTGGAGCATCTTCCGGGTCGGCTCTGAAAGGGAGAGATTTAGGGCTTCAGATTTGTCTGTGTTAATCTTGTAATCTGAGATTCGGCCAAATTGGTCCAAGAGTCTTTGGAGGTTGGGAATGGTGGTATGGGGATCCGTGAGGGTCAGTATAATGTCATCCGCGAATAGCGAGATTTTATGTTCAGTCTTGGCAATCGTAATGCTTAAAACAAGTCAGGTTTTAGGGATATCCCTGCTTCAGCACAGGTGGCTCAGTGTCCTGACCTGTTGGTGGGCCTTGAGGACTGGAGTTGACCATCCCTGATCTAAAGAGTGCAACCTATTGGATACATTTTCACTCTATAATGTTTATGATAAAATGTAGTATTAGTCTAATTAGCGCTTTATTCACTGAATAGTAGTGTTAACGCTGTTACATTGTGCTGCTCGTGGTCTAGTAAATGGGGCCCTAAAGGAGCGATCCTCCCCCCTCCCCCCCAATATTACTTGGATAGAAAGCATGGTATCTCAGGAGATGAACTAAGACACTTCCACCTCCGGTGAGAGCCTTGGCTCGCGAGATACTTACCTGTGAAGGTAGCGCCGGGGGAAACGCGGGCCAATGGGAAGCCACAGTATCATCCGTCGCGGCTTCCTATTGGCTCTCGTGATGAGGGGGATTTAAATATTCGGAAGAACCGACACCACGGTATCCATCTCAGGAAGCAAGGTGTCCCCAGAGTGGAAACTAAACGCGGTTCAGGCCCAGGGACCCTCTGCTTTCCAAACATGGAAAAAAGGGGGGTTAACATAATTGAGAAGGGGGATGGGGGGCAGTTTCTAAGGGGCCCCATTTACAAAAAGTGTGGGAAGGTGCTGGAATGCACTTGTACGCTCTGCGGGTCCTTAGCACTTAAGCTGTTAATATAAACGCAGTTGGCAGTTTCTGGGTCTGCTGCGGTTATTCGGTGAGAGGAATCACGAGCACACAACTAAGGAGAACAAACACCATCCAGTTTATAACGAGGCATTCTAACCCGACACTGCGCTTGTGCCTGCAGTTTAAAGCAGGCCAGGCACAGTTCCCATTTGTATTTATGTGTGTATCCAGTGGAACAGCTTATTCTGACAGAACTAATTCAAACAAATGTTGGCATATTTTATATAGCACTCTGTGTTTTTGTATTTTACCGCTCTATAGTATTACTCACTCTGAATAATTAGATGCATTTATCAAACGTCACAGGGATGAGAAAAAGGCACGTGTCTTCCGTCAAAGAAACAACAATGGTTTAACTACTAAAGTAACTGGACACAAGGGCTCATGTGCCTCAGGAGTGGCTGAGGAGGGGGGCCCGAGAAGGACCCAAGGGGGAGGGCCCGAAAAGGAGGGCCCGAGGAGGGGCCAAGGAGCGCCCTCACCGAGGGCACAAGGGGTGCCGGGGAGGGGCCGAGGAGCGCCCGGGGAGAGCCCAAAGAGGGCACAATGGGCGCCGAGGAGAGCCCTACTGAACTACACAGGATGTGCAGATACTCTGTTGCCAGAACCAGCACTCGCAGGACTGGCTAATACAGCTACATGGTTTTAATTAATGGATGTAAACGATGATTCACTAATAAAAACATTTAGCTGTACTGGCCAGTCCTCTGGGTATCTGTTCTCCCAACAAAATATTAACCACAATGGCCCAGATCAACAAAATCGTGCTACGTTTTAGTGCGCTTTTACTCCCATTCATTTGAATGCTAAAGCTTAGCGCCCTTATGTATTTCCGACTTCGGAACTGAAGGGGTAAAGTGAGTAGTGACTACATTGTTTGGCATCTTATATCCCATAGAAATAGTGCTTCACATTCCTACTTTAGGGGTATTTGTGGTGCCACCTTTGGGGCGGAAACCTGGCAGCATATTTTGAGCTCTGCCCAGCTGCCTCCTGGGAGTTAGAAACAAACCGTGATCGGTGGGTAAGATGGGGAATTAAAGTGTTCCACCCAAGATCAGATCGAATCAGTGTAAGTGGCTAAGATTTGAATTAGTCTCATAGGCTTGTGCATTTAAGATTTACTTTTCCAAAGGTCAAGAGAAACAGAGTTTAATATGGCAATAAACTAAAACAAATACAATCATTGTGCAGCATTGTTGCTTGGATCCCACTAACATCACATGGAGGAAGAACGAGATTGTTTAATGAAGGATGTGACATTCACAGAGCTACGAGGACCACCATGTACAAGCTCTGCATCTCCTACCTGATTGATCCTATCATGTAGGGCTGGGCGAGCTGAACCACGATAGCACCGCTACCGAGCTGGTGACAAGTGTAACCGGAATCCCAGTCGTAATTCTTGGTGTCTCCATTCAACAAGGCATTGCGGCTCCGGCTCACACCCTCGATCACGCTGGCACATTCGGAGATGGTTGCGACATTCTCCGAGGGAACTAAACATTAGGGAGGAAAATATAACGAGCCGTGAGCAAGGACAAGAATGATAACAGACCAGTTCCCCAAAGAATGCACAAAAGTAATAGCTTCCCTACAGAGCTGCTTCTGATTTACATGCAACATAATCTGGAAGTCACAGCTGAAGATTTCAGGGTCCAGTACAGGTGTGGCAGACGTACAGGTGTGGCAGACGTACAGGTGTGGCAGACGTACAGGTGTGGCAGACGTACAGGTGTGGCAGACGTACAGGTGTGGCAGACGTACAGGTGTGGCAGACGTACAGGTGTGGCAGACGTACGCGACGTAGCACAATCTCCCGTTACCGCTGACGAGATGTTTATCATGTGGTTCATCACAGATACTTTGCAACAAATGGCGCCGCCAATAACATCGTGCAATTTCGCAAACGATGTGGCAATGTTGAGTGTTACAGCGGTAAAGGGGCAAGGGGTGCAATAATGTCTGCTTTATCTGTTTCATCCTCCCTCAGGAGTATACAAAAGCAAATCTCTAACTTATTACTCAAAAAAACTAGAAAGAGAAATAATTCATATAAATTGGGAACATTTCACTCAGTAATATTTTGAACTGTGCGTAAACAAAACAATATAGTTTCTAATAATATATCAAACCGCTCACTAAACTTTTTTTGCTATAGAAAAAAAAACAAATTACAAAATGATGAAGCTTCTCTGCATATCCAGTTTACCAACCCCACACTGAGGAGACCCATAAAGGTCGAAACAGCTGTCTGTGGGTGGGTTTTCTGGGTATGCACCTTAACCCTGGCTGTGCTCAAAGCTGTGACCATGCAGCAAGCTTAAGCCTATAGGGAACCATGTTTAAAATGTTTTTTTGAAGCAAAAAGTGGCACTGTGTGCTTATTTGCATGTCATTCCCCAGAATCCCTTGCTGCAGTGGAAGTGCTGTGTGCTGGGTGATAATGGTGAAAGGAGGGCTTGCAGACCTGCCTAAGACATGCAGATGAGCATACAGTTGTATTTACATTTGCATATTTGCTTTGCTGTGGAGGGTTTTTGTCACTTTTTTACTCACCATAACTTAACTCAGTATATATATATATATGTGTGTATTTGTATAGAGCTATCCACGTACATAGCGCTTCACAGCAGTAATAGACATCAAAATAATGATATAAAAGGAATTATAGGGAAAGGATCTTTTTAATATGGTCTGTAATGCACACCTGTAATGCACACCTGTAATGCACACCTGTAATGCACACCTATAACACAAGTTTACAGGATCCAGCTATTGAGCTATTCCAATCATGGAGAACATGGTATCGAGTGGCGTGTTGGGCGCTTGGTGACAGTGTGTTGGTTAACAGGGCATGACCAAGGGTAATTGTACTGGGAAGTGTAGTTACACTACAGAGCTATAGAAATAGTTTATTAAAAATAATTTTAATGCAGGTTCTGAAGATGAGGAGAGAAGAAGCTTAGGATACATTGCGGCTCAAAACTGAAAGAGAAAAGGTTCATGTAGGAGACCACAGCAGAGAGAAATGGTACAGAGAGGAGACTGATGTCTTTTCTGTCATACTGGATGTAGCATTGGGTACAGTATTTTTGTCTTTTGTTGCATACATTTGGCCACGCCTAGTAGCACTCCATGCATAGAGAGAAAGAGAGAGAAAGAGAGAGAAAGAGAGAGAAAGAGAGAGAGAGAGAGAGAGAGAGAGAGAGAGAGAGAGAGAGAGAGAGAGAGAGAGAGAGAGAGAGAAAGAGAGAGAGAGAGAGAGAGAGAGAGAGAGAGAGAGAGAGAGAGAGAGAGAGAGAGAGAGAGAGAGAGAGAGAGAGAGAGAGAAAAGGGGAGATCTCTATATCGTGATGGGTTCTGGGGTTAGAGCTTGCTGGGATTGTGTGTTCATTAATTTAAATTTTCAACTGGTATCAGTTGGTTGGTGACCCCTCCTCCCAGGCTTTAAGCTTACCCAACCCCACTTTTGTAGTAGCAGTTTTTTCCATGTTCCTGTGCAGGACAGGTCTATTCAGACCCTTCTCCCTCCACTGTAGAGGTAAATTAGAATACTCTCAGGTGGTGTTAGGACCTGCTTACTGGTCGTGCCGTGACGTGGCTGCAGGCTTATAACGCTTTGGCCAAAGGGTTTAACTAAATGACCCCAACTTCTGAGAATACAAACATTTAAGCATTTTACTATGTATTTTCTGTCACATTGGATGTAGCATTGGGTATCTTTGTCTTTTGTTATATATGACAAAAGCAAAGAATCAAATGTAATCTCAAGGAAACACATTTGGGTGTCTAGATAAATGTCAGCCTTATGGACAAGGGGTCAATGGGACATAAATTAAGTGAAAGTACAGTATGTGGAGCCGTGTCATATATATTAGGTTTATGGTGAGGAACTGATTTTTAAAGCAGAAATCGCACACAATATGTATGGGAAAGTGATTTTTTTATACGAGATTAAGTAGTAGGGGTGAATTGAGAGGTTTTCTAACAAACCTTCACTCAGCAAAGGTTAATTAGGAAGTCTAGATTCTGTTGGTCCCTGATCTTTAGTGACACTTAAAAAAAAAAACCTGCGCTAAAGAAAAAGCACAATTAATCTAAATACCAGCACTGCGATCAAGGTGATGCTGAAGTGTCATTGAAGTCCTAAAAACATTGACATTTTCTTAGGATTTTGTCATCAACAATCTACTTGAATCCATTGAAATCACAATTAACCTTTCCAGCCCATCAAGCCAGTAATTGGAACTCGTGAATAATGGTTACCAAACTTTTATACGCTGCATTGTATGTCTTAGGAAATTTGAGGGTGTTTTAGTTGAATACAAATTGTAACAATTATAGTAAACTAGCTGAGAGACCCGCGTTGCCCGGGATGTAAATGCGTAATAGGTAGTATTATTTATAAATCGTGGAACAAAAGGTGACTGTTTGTTGTAAAGGTTGGATAATAATATTGAAAAGAAAGATGGAAGAAAATGTAATACGATGTTGTATAAAAATGGTTTATTGTAACCACATCACAGTACAATGTATATTTTGGTGCCATAAGTGATGTAAAAATCTGAGTCGTGTGTCCTGCTAGGGTGTGAGGCGGCGGTGGCGCGTGGGTTGTGAGTGCTGTCTGCGAGTGGGGGTCCTGCTAGGGTGTGAGGCGGCGGGGTGGTGCGTGGGTTGTGAGTGCTGTCTGTGAGTGGGGGTCCTGCTAGGGTGTGAGGCGGCGGGTGGAGCGTGGGTTGTGAGTGCTGTCTGTGAGTGGGGGTCCTGCAAGGGTGTGAGGCGGCGGCTGGCGCGTGGGTTGTGAGTGCTGTCTGTGAGTGGGGGTCCTGCTAGGGTGTGAGGCGGTGGGTCAGTGATGTCGGTGCGTAGGGGCGGGAGGCAGCAGGTGTGTGTGGCGGCAGGTATGTGTCGAGTGTGGCGGGTGTCTGTTGAGTGCGTGCAGCGGCTGTGAGGCGGTGGTGAAAGGCAGAGGCGGCCGGAGTAAGGGCGGGTGAAAGGCAGAGGCGGGGGTTGGGAGGCGGTAAGGCGGGCATGAAGGCGAAGGGCGGCGGGAAGGGGAGGAGGGGGTGGTGGAGGGGGGCAAGGGGTGGAGGAGGGGGCAAGGGGTGGAGGAGGGGGGCAAGGGTGGAGGAGGGGGGCAAGGGGTGGAGGAGGGGGGCAAGGGGTGGAGGAGGGGGAAGGGTTAGAGGAGGGGGGGAAGGTTAGAGGAGGGGGGGGAAGGGTTAGAGGAGGGGGGGGAAGGGTTAGAGGAGGGGGGGAAGGGTTAGAGGAGGGGGTGGAAGTGTGGGAGGGGGTGGGAGGGGAAAGGGGAAAAAGAGGTGGAGGGGGGGGAAGAGGAGCGGAGGGGGGGGTGGAAAGGGGAGCGGAGGGGGGGAAGGGGGGTGATGGGGGGGGGGTGGAGGGGAGGTGTGGAGGGGGGGGAGATAAATGGGGAGGTGAAGGGGGGTGGAAGGGAGAAGTGGAGTGAGGGAGGTGATCGGGGGTGAGGGGTGGGTGAGGGGAGGTGAAGGCCGCTCACTCACCCGTCCGGCAGGTCCCACGTGGATCTGAGGCGGGAGGCAGCGTGTTGTGGCCGCTCCCCCGCTGTGTCCCGGGCGCTCGCTCGCTCCCCCGCTGACTGTAGCGGCGCCGGGGGGGGGGGGGGGTATCGGGGAGACACTGACACTGGAGGGGAGGGGGGGTGGAGGGGAGGTGAAGGGGGGGTGGAGGAGAGGTGAAGGGGGGTGAAGGCCGCTCACTCACCCATCCGGCAGGTCCCACGTGGATCTGAGGCGGGAGGCAGCGTGTTGTGGCCGCTCCCCCGCTGTGTCCCGGGCGCCGCCATCTTGGGTACTCGGCGCCGCGAGGCAGCCTGCCTGGCCACTGGCTGTTCCCCCAGCCGGGGAGGGGTGAGTTGTAGCGCCGGGGAGGGGGGGGCATGTATATGTGTGGGGGGGGGGGAGAGGTGGGAGATATAGAGGGGGGTCTCGCACGGCCGCTGACACTGGGTGGGGGGGGGGGCGCTGAAGGGGTAATAATAGTGTGTGTGTCCCGCTGACTGTAGCGGCGCCGGGAGAGGGGGGGGCGGGGTGAAAGCGCGGGAGACACGGGGAGAGGAGGAGGTGCGCGCAGGTGCTGCTAACACTGTGAGCTCCGCTAATGTAGGTAACACCCCCCCTACACACGTGTGTGTGTGTGTGTGTGTGTGTGTGTGTGTGTGTGTGTGTGTGTGTGTGTGTGTGTGTGTGTCTGTCACTGTGTGTGTGTGTGTCCCTGTGTCCCTGTGTGTGTGTGTGTCCCTGTGTGTGTGTGTGTGTGTGTCCCTGTGTGTGTTTGTGTCCCTGTGTGTGTGTCCCTGTGTGTGTGTGTGTCCCTGTGTGTGTGTGTCCCTGTGTGTGTGTGTCCCTGTGTGTCCTTTGGCCCGTCACTCCGCCTCAGGCCAATGAGAGGTGTGCGGGGGCGGGCGGGCCAAGGGACCAATGAGATTTCCCCTAGGGACACCGGACATCCAGGCAGGCATGCATGCATGCAGGCAGGCAAACATACAGTGCTTTCACTAATATAGTATAAGATATCTGTCTCTTGTTGTACTACTTTAATCTCTTCTATACAAGTGCGAATACCTCTCCTGGGGACACGTGTGTGTGTCACATTAAGGCAGCTCTCCTGGGGACACGTGTGTGCGTCACATTAAGGCAGCGCTCCTGGGGACACGTGTGTGTCACATTAAGGCAGCTCTCCTGGGGACACGTGTGTGTGTCACATTAAGGCAGCTCTCCTGGGGACACGTGTGTGTGTCACATTAAGGCAGCTCTCCTGGGGACACGTGTATGTGTCACATTAAGGCAGCGCTCCTGGGGACACGTGTGTGCGTCACATTAAGGCAGCTCTCCTGGGGACACGTGTGTGTGCGTCACATTAAGGCAGCTCTCCTGGGGACACGTGTGTGTGTGTCACATTAAGGCAGCTCTCCTGGGGACACGTGTGTGTGTGTCACATTAAGGCAGCTCTCCTGGGGACACGTGTGTGTGTCACATTAAGACAGCTCTCCTGGGGACACGTGTGTGTGTGTCACATTAAGGCAGCTCTCCTGGGGACACGTGTGTGTGCGTCACATTAAGGCAGCTCTCCTGGGGACACGTGTGTGTGTCACATTAAGGCAGCTCTCCTGGGGACACGTGTGTATGCGTCCCATTAAGGCAGCTCTCCTGGGGACACGTGTGTGCATCACATTAAGGCCGCTCTCCTGGGGACACGTGTGTGTGTGTCACATTAAGGCCGCTCTCCTGGGGACACGTGTGTGTGTGTCACATTAAGGCAGCTCTCCTGGGGACACGTGTGTGTGTCACATTAAGGCAGCTCTCCTGGGGACACGTGTGTGTGTCACATTAAGGCAGCTCTCCTGGGGACACGTGTGTGCGTCACATTAAGGCAGCTCTCCTGGGGACACGTGTGTGTGTCACATTAAGGCAGCTCTCCTGGGGACACGTGTGTGCGTCACATTAAGGCAGCGCTCCTGGGTACACGTGTGTGTGTCACATTAAGGCAGCTCTCCTGGGGACACGTGTGTGTGTCACATTAAGGCAGCTCTCCTGGGGACACGTGTGTGTGTCATATTAAGGCAGCTCTCCTGGGGACACGTGTGTGCGTCACATTAAGGCAGCTCTCCTGGGGACACGTGTGTGCGTCACATTAAGGCAGCTCTCCTGGGGACACGTGTGTGTGTCACATTAAGGCAGCTCTCCTGGGGACACGTGTGTGTGTCACATTAAAGCAGCTCTCCTGGGGACACGTGTGTGCGTCACATTAAGGCAGCTCTCCTGGGGACACGTGTGTGTGTCACATTAAGGCAGCTCTCTTGGGGACACGTGTGTGCGTCACATTAAGGCAGCGCTCCTGGGGACACGTGTGCGTCACATTAAGGCAGCTCTCCTGGGGACACGTGTGTGTGTCACATTAAGGCTGCTCTCCTGGGGACACGTGTGTGTGTGTGTCACATTAAGGCAGCTCTCCTGGGGACACGTGTGTGCGTCACATTAAGGCAGCGCTCCTGGGGACACGTGGGTGTGTCACATTAAGGCAGCTCTCCTGGGGACACGTGTGTGTGTCACATTAAGGCAGCTCTCCTGGGGACACGTGTGTGTGTCACATTAAGGCAGCTCTCCTGGGGACACGTGTGTGTCACATTAAGGCAGCTCTCCTGGGGACACGTGTGTGTGTCACATTAAGGCCGCTCTCCTGGGGACACGTGTGTGTCACATTAAGGCCGCTCTCCTGGGGACACGTGTGTGTGTGTCACATTAAGGCAGGTCTCCTGGGGACACGTGTGTGTGTCACATTAAGGCAGCTCTCCTGGGGACACGTGTGTGTGTCACATTAAGGCAGCTCTCCTGGGGACACGTGTGTGTGTCACATTAAGGCAGCTCTCCTGGGGACACGTGTGTGTGTCACATTAAGGCAGCTCTCCTGGGGACACGTGTGTGTCACATTAAGGCCGCTCTCCTGGGGACACGTGTGTGTGTCACATTAAGGCAGCTCTCCTGGGGACACGTGTGTGTGTCACATTAAGGCAGCTCTCCTGGGGACACGTGTGTGTCACATTAAGGCAGCTCTCCTGGGGACACGTGTGTACCTCACAAGGGGGTGCCAGTAGAAGCTCCAGCAGGGCTAGTTTGGGCTAACATAATGGTGGCTTAAATGTCCTGTATCCTGCGTGCCAGTAGGAAGCCATGAAGTCATCCCTTGTGGCTTCCTATTGGCCCACGCGACACGGGACATTTAAACAGCGAGAGATACCGGTACTGCCTACAGAGGAAAGTATCTCGTGATGTAAAGGGTCCCGGAGCTGAAATCAATGCGGTGAAGCTCTGAAGACCCCTGCTTCAAACCTACTAAAAAACCAACAAGGGTCCCTGTGACGGCAGGGGTAGTCGGTCTTCATAATAAAGGTGAAGAGACCGGCTGGCTGCCCCTAAAAACTGTGTGTAATGGGCTATTTGTGTCAGCTCTTGGGATCAGTGAAATGTGTTAATGTGTTCCCCTATAGCCATGTTCCCTTAAACTGTCCCCTGTGGGTTTATAAGCTAGGGATACCTGTGTGGTTAGGGTCCCTCATAGGAAATAGCTGCAGGACCGGGACTTTGAGAACAGGGGTTTAAGGGTGGATGGTCGGCAAATAGGGTGAAAAACTGTGTAAGGGGTTTGCCGACCGGTTATACCGGGAGTACTGTTATTTTACCTGCAAATAGTGCATGATTTATGGGTACGCGTCTGTAGATAAAGACGGTGCGTGTTAATGCAACCGTTAATGCGTGTTAATGCAACTCTATGTAATATATTTTCCCCGCCAGCAAGTTCTACAATTGGGTTTTGAAACACAGTGCAGGAGCCGGTTTTAAAACCCAGTTGTGGAATCCATGTTTTCAAGCCCAAGTTTTAGAAATGTATTTTCTTGTGAAAAGGTATGTGTAATTCATCTCTATGGGGGCTGTCCTGGCAAGGGGGAGGATGCGAGCAGCGAGGTGTCAGGCCATTTGGTTGAGCGGGGAAGGGCGGAGAAACAGGTTCAGAAACAAGGCTCCCCGCGGGGGAGACTCTTTGTTCTCGCAGACACTATGGAGCCTCCCCAGCGGGAGGTATGGGGCTGGCAAGGGGAAGCCATTGCTTGCAGGCACGATTCCCATTGGCCAGTTTGGATTTCCTGCTCAGCAGCTACCTGAGCCCCTCGGTACGCCCCCTCCTCTGACGAGTGCAACCAGCTCAGCACCCCGTCTGTGAGTGGAGGTTGCACTACTATCCGTGCGCTGGTTGGGCGGCATTCCCTGCTCCAGGTGAGACATAGGTCACCGAGGTCTATGAAAGGTGACTGTCCGATCAGAGAGCTATCTCTCTTAGTCTCTCAGACTTAAAGATAATTTTGGGACTTGGTCCAGGGAAGCGCTGGCAGGCTTTTCAAAGGTGCTTTGCTCGCAATACGAAAAGCACCAGGCATTGAGGTTCCGGACAAGCCTTGCCTAGCTGAGGACAAGTTCTGAGGAACGATGTTACTTGTGACAAGACCGGTGGGTGCTCGGCTTAGAGGTGCCAGAGCAGCCTGGCCATGCGGAAGATAAGCGCTGGAAGTAAGTTCTCACGTCCAAGTTCACGGGACCATGTTCTGAGAATTGGACAGAGCTGAAACCAGCGGGGAGAGTGCGGTAGCTCTCCTGAAAAAGAGAGTACCATGTGTTCCTGGACGTAAGCCTACCTGACGCAGGCGCCCTGCACTTGGGTGAGGCTAGTGACACCCCCCAGACGGTATGTAGGTACTGTATTTTGTGCAATTCTTGCATGACTGCGGGCTTGCCCGAATAAATCCAATTTATTAAATAATGTTGTCCTGCCTAGTGAATTGATCCCAGAAGGTATAAAGGTGTTAAAAGTACTGGTCACCCGTGACAGTCCCCAGGAATGCTGCTTTGTAGATGTGTTTTCTGGCTCTCCACTATAAATGCCTACAATAGAATTACGGAACCATGCAGATGTCAGAAGAGTGTGCAACACCGACATTGAGATACAGATGTAGCCAGGCTTATTGCACGCGCTAATAACGCAGAATATCGCGTTACAACACAGAATATCACTGGTTTTCCAACGGATTTAATGGCCGTGATAACCAAATATTCCACCATAATGCGCTAGCTGCCGCAACAACCCCTGGAACATCAGAAAAAATAGTGAGATAGTCCCGCCCGCTTCTTATGCGTGGCTGAGTCAAAACAATGGCCACTTCTCCCACTGATGCGTTGTATGCGTCCCGTTGCAGCGCACGGCGGGTTGCAATAATATTGGCTACATCTGTACATCAATTATACACTTACACCCTTGAGAAACCAACATCATGTCAATCAAACCAAACTGTGAATTGAGATTGGACTATCTGGAATAAGAGGAGAGAGACAAAAAGAGAACCAAACGTTATAACCGTCACTACACCAGTGGTGGCCAACTCCAGTCCTCAAGAGCTACCAACAGGTCACGTTTTCAGGATATCCCTGCTTCAGCACAAGTGGCTCAATCAGTGGGTCAGTCGAAGACTGAGCCTCTGATTGAGCCTCCTGTGCTGATGCAGGGACCGACTGAGATACCTGTGCTAAAGCTGAGACTGAAGCAGGGATATCCTGAAAACCCGACCTGTTGGTGGCCCTAGAGGACTGGAGTTGGCCTCCCCTGTGCTACACTTTCCATGTCTGTGTTATATGAGAAGTTACAGATAGAAACTCAGTGGAAACCCAGACCCGACATTGTGTCTGCGTTAGGCCAAAGACGGGGTTAAAAAAAAAATTGTGTGCGCCGAGCACGCGCATTTTAAGTGAAACTTCTGTCTCTTTGGTCAATGTTTTGTCACAGATATTGTATTTGTGATGGTGATATTTTTAATTAAAATTCAAAACACAATGTCAGTGGCAAAACGCAGAGAAGTTTGCATTAGAACGCGCGTGCTCGGCACACACACCTCTGGTTTAGCTATTTGCACTTCTATAGATATACTAACTATCTGTGTGTGTCCTGATGAAACCGTGAAATCTGGTGAAACGCGTAGTGTGGGGAAGGACGCTGCTCACAGCGCTACTGAATCTCCGATTCAACATCCGGGCATCCTAACCAGGAAGTGCGGGAACTAACTAATAGCAGAAGAAAGAGGAGAGACGCGGAGAGAGCTGGAGATACGAGCGAGGTGAACGCGGAGGGTCTCGGACAGCGAATACACCATGTGAGTGTGTTACATTTTTACTACATCACCAGATAAACATTTTATCAGCCTGCACTATTTGGGCTTTTTATTACTTTTTACAAAGGTCATTACACGTTCCAGACGCATAAGGACACGATATTGCCACTGATTCCTGGACATGCTTATAAAGAACATATAGAATGTGAGTACGCATTCTATAGGCTACTGAAAGTCTGACCTTTCCGAATTGAGAGACATATTGCACTATTTTGTGTTTGTATTCTTTTATTCACATGTTTGTGCTCCCCATGATTTGGACTTCATCCTGATTGGCTGCATTACCCAGCAGCAGCCAATCAGGACGTGGTGTCAGGAGCCTGGGGGTGAGGCCAAGGAGGGGAGGAAACCGCATGGAGAGCAGAGAGAGGTGAGAGGTGTGTGTGTGTGTCTGAAGCGCGTCACACCTTTCACCATGATGTCCAGTGTTTTTGGATAAGCCTCCTGGCTATCCCATTTGTGAAGCAAGTTCACAAAAAAGCATTCCATGCTACCAGCTTTGAGTGTTCCTAACTGTAACGACTCCATATTCTATTACCTTTAGTATTCTCTGGAACGCTTCAGCGTGGCAAGGTAACAAATGATTCTAATTGCAACACAGTCCGTCCCATCTGCCTTAAGGGGCCTACGTGCCACTCCCCATCCTAAATATTCATTATCATCTTTCAGCAGCATGATAAATGTAATAAATGCACCATCTGGAAGGGACTTTGCCCGCTGTTCTGCTTCTACTCCTCCAGTTCTCCTTTCCTTTCCTTTCACCCAAAGGAATTTTCAACCTCAATTTGTGTCACTGCTTACTAAAACGCCCTGCCAAAAACATCACACAATCTCCTTGCTAGCTATTTCTACTTCTTACGCGATATAACGGCTATAATATTGCAGCAGCAAAAAAATAAATGAGCATGTACTTGGAAGAAAATTACCTTCTCCCCATACCATCCATCTGCAGGCACATGCCAATTTTGCACGGAGAAATTTGATTTGTGACTAAAAACTAGAAATAAGGTGCATTCAAAAATGTGCTTTGCATAATTTGTGCAAAAACGCGAGGACTATTTGTGTTGTTAAAAAAAAAACACAACCACCTTGAATGTATGACCTTAAAGAAACCCTTCCTACTTCGATAGTGCCTACAGTCCCAAGGACAAGACAAATACATGGGGTCTTCAGTTTCTGCTTGCAAGACGTGGTATCACTTTAGGGGAAGTAACATGCACTGCGACCGGGGAAACCGACCTGCACTTACAGTGCAATGCGTTGCAGACATGTGTCGATGGAAGAGGGCTGAACGTGCACACATTGCTCCTGCTGGTATGATCTTGCGACTCTGTTTCTGCAGTAGATGAATCGCTGTGTTTTTTTACGTTCTTTGTGCTGAAGCCGATATAAGGAAACGTACTGATTTTCTATGGACGGAATTTAAGATGGCGGCCTTCATGATTATCTTTCTACTGTATCATAAAAAAGTTAAATGTTGCTGTCCTTGGCCCAGTTACTGTATGGACTTGTGCAAATTAGGACATTACAAAAACGAGAACAGGACAGAATGAGGTTTTAAAAAATATAAAATTGAGCACTATGGAAATTAAAATAATACTAGCTGTGCCCGGCGTAACAGACGCTGATCTAGCAGATCTTAAAGATTACTAAACATTCACGCATTTGTTTATTAAAAATGTTTTTATCAAAGGTTTCTCTAAAGACACAATTGTTCTTTTCCGACACTACAGTAAGGGAATCAAACGATCTGATTCTTGATAGAGTAACATAATTGTCTCTGACTAAAAACAGCTTTAGGTCGGTAAAGGCATACAGTATTTTATCAAACGTTTGGCCTTGTGACTTCTTGATTGTCATGGAAAAAGCCAGTCGTATGGGAAATCGTTTTTGTTTGCAACTGAATGGTAAATGTGTGTCTGATGGAATGAGTGGGATTCTCGGAATAAGTACAGTGTCTACGTTTGCACCGATCACTTTTGCTGCGATTATGTGTGGTTGTATTCGAGTAACAGTAAGTCTTGTGCCCTTACATACATCCTCTCAATGGCACTAGGTTTCTAAAGAGCATGATAACGACTCCTAATTTAAGTTTTAATTCAAGAGGAGGTGTTCCGGTTGGCGTAAGATTGTTTCAGAATCCCTAATTATAGAGCAAACAGACTACACAGAGTCCCTAATTATAGAGCAAACAGACTACATGGACCCCCTAATTATAGAGCAAACAGACTACATGGACCCCCTAATTATAGAGCAAACAGACTACTTGGACCCCCTAATTATAGAGCGTGTGCAAGTGCTAATGGAGAGGAATACACAATCTTACTTTAATGCTCAAGTACACCTGAAGAAGAGACTTATAAGGACAAGCACAGTTTAAAGGATGTTTCTGCTAAAACATATAAGATCAACAATTAATTGGAAGTCATTGATCCCTTGACGTCAAAGAAAATGTACAGTATCCATCACAGAACTAAGTCTTCCAACTTTCATTTACTTCTGACCCCAGAAACCCCATTAATATGTAATATATGTAATACATACATATGTAATATGTAATGTAACCACCATTAATATGTAATGTGCACGTCTGACATGCAGTGAATGTAAAGAGACGTGCAGTGAATGGTTCTTGTGATATTTATTGAACGTCATCTGTGGACTAGCAAATGAGGACTTCCTGTTAGGATTACGTTTTCAATCCCCCAGGAACATGATGTGGTTACTGCTGAGGTCCCGACATTTAAAGGATTAGACGGCACTTCCACACTTATTGTAACAAGTCTGTTGGTTAATGACAATTTTACAGAACAAGACACTAGGAAAACCTTCCATCTGCTTACTGACGTATACATCACCCCGTGCACATTATTTATAAAACAACGTGTGGAGCGGATATATGGTGTTTCTTCCATGTAAGTGTGCTGGGCGACCATCTATTATACCTTTAGGGCAGCCAACTCCAATCCTCAAGGGTCGGGGTTTCAAAATATCCCTGTTTCAGCACAGGTGGTGGAGTCGAAGACTGAGCCACTGGTGGAGCTACCTGCGCAGAAGCAGGGATATCCTGAAAACCTGACCTGTTGGTGGCCCTTGAGTATTGGAGTTGGCCAGCCCTCCTTAAGTAATCAGGAAAGCCTCTGTGTGGATTGTGGGAAATCTCATGCAAAGCAGATTATGCTCCGCTGAGTACAAATGTAACCTGTGCTATTAGCATCAATGATATGTCGGCTTACTGCAACACAACACAGCATTGAGCTGAAGCGGAGCACACACGGTTTATACATGAGTTTGGTCATGTCATATGATTACTTTAAGGCTTTTTGTACTGCACTGTTATTTATATTGGGAAAACTACCAGTACAGCCTGCACGCATTGCTTTACAGAGATAATATACAAGGCATAATCTCTGCACCACAACAACTCTGCAGCTGTGAGAACTTAATGTAGTTTAATGTAGATAGTTTGTACTCTTCCTATCCTCCAGTACCTGGGACGTCTCGCCTCCTGCTTCTCACTATGCCCTCCCTATTGCTTTTTCTGTTTACTGTTTTCTCACTGCTTTATAAACGTTTCTGTTCTCTACAACTTCCCCACTCCCCTCCTATCCACATTTCTTCATCGCCACCTCTTCAACTGCGAATGGTGTTAACCTATCTACTGACTAACCTTAAAACTCGCCCGCAAATCAAGCATCCCATTAACCTGCACACATGGCTATTGTCCCACACCCACAGTCATTCCTACCACCCATTGTGACCAAGCACTGCCATCTACAGCACTTATTCCCTCACCTGCTGTCTCTAAGTCTCTCATTCTAGCACTTAGATTGTAAGCTCTTCGGGCAGGGATTTCCTTTCCTATTGTCTGATTTTGCTGCACTTATTGTATTATTTTAATTCCTTGTACTGTATTTTTAGTGAAGCGCCGAGTACAGTTTTGGCGCTATATAAATAAAGATATACATACATATGTACATAATACAGGGAAGTGAAATACAGACAGGTACATAATATATGAAATATTTGGGGGATAGAAATTTCTGCCTCAAAGAGATAATGTAACTGGTGTGCTAGAAGCCATAAAGAGACAGGGGTACACGGAGGTGCCAATTTCATAGGGCAAGGTCGAGCGCATATGCAGTGGGAGATGAGAAATCCGTCATTGTGACATTTTGGATTTAGCAGATGTGTCTACGACAGGGGTGCTCAACTCCAGTCCTCAAGCCACCCCAAACAGGTCAGGTTTTCAGGATATCCCTGCTTCAGCACAGGTGGCTCAATCCAAGACTGAGCCACTGATTGAGCCACCTGTGCTGAAGCTGGGATATCCTTAAAACATGACCTGTTGGAGGGAGGAGGGGGGCTTGAAGACTGGAGCTGAGCCCCCCTAGTCTACAAGATGGGGGGGAGAAGACGACAGATCCAAAGGTACGGAGTGGTATGTGAGAAAGATTTCAGGCGAGGTAGAACAGAAGAGACTCAGGGCACAGAGAGAAACCTCCCTTGGGAAGAGCAGTAGAGGCGAGAAAGTAAATAGCTAGAGATATGAGAAGCAGATAGGTTGAGAAGAATGAGAAGGGTGTCATGACCTTGTGATTGTGCTGTCTGGAGGTCGTTTAATACCTTTTGTTAGGGCAGCTTGAGTACAGTGAAAGGCACACCAGCCTGATTGGAGAGTCAGAGACAATGTGAATGCAGAAAGTGTAGCATTCTTTAACCCCTCTGCTACCGGAAGGGTCAGCACAAAGCTTCACTTTGCAATGCGTTCCTGGACCCTTTGGCAGCGAAGGGATGAAACAGGTTTTAAAATCGAGACTTCAACTTGTTAAGAGAAGCACTGCTGAGAATAGAGATGCGGAGCGATGAAGGAAAAAGGCTTCATACCACAAAGGTCACGTGACCATTAGGATCGCAACCAAAGTCAATATTAACAAAAAGAAGTGTTTGCAGCTATAAGAAGTGGTGGAAGACACTGGAATGCCGCTCTTTGGCTTCTCCTTGTTCGTTAAGTGAATAGCAGAGGCTGCTTTTTACATTTAGAACTATGAGTAATTTCAGTTGTTCAGTGACAAGATGGACAGAGGTAGTCACCTTTTAAAAAGATAATACTTCTACGCCAGGATTGCCAAAGGCAACACTATTATCCTTACTCTGCCCTTTCTGCCCTTTCGCATTCTTACCCGGGTGTGCCATCTCTGGAAACCTGCTCGGCTCGCCAACATTTCGTTGCAGAACCGTTCTACAGACCCGGTTATTGCGTGTATTATGCGACTCTGCTTTCCTTTCATATCCCGCATTGTACAAATCAGAATGATGCCTTTGCAGCCACAAGGTTACGAGCTGAGCAATGACACACTGTAACGGACACTTCATCTTCTGCACACTTCTGCATTTTGGGAGTGGTGTAATAGGATTGTGCTTATCAGGAGAAACACGCTGTGTAAATGGCTCACTGATGGACCATGATCTCAGATAAAACATCTGCTGTCAAACTGTTATGAGGAAGGTATATGGGGCGTGTATATTTGATGTTGCAGAGAACACAGCAGAGCTGAATGATGGGCCATTTAAGTCATTTTACTTTCATTACATGTGTTGTAAGTATACGGTTTGATTGTAAGCTTTTCATAGCAAGGTGTCACTGTGCTAATGTCTGTATCATTACCCAGTGTAGTGTACCAGGGCACCTATAATAATTATTGGTTAATTAGGAAGCACATTTTTCTTCTGGATCAGGCAGGGAAGAATCAGGATAACCGCTCTCGGATTGCACAGGCACTAAACCTCTCATCGTCCCTTTGCCGATTCATATTATTTGTGACATTTTCTATGATGTCCTCACCTTTAAAAAGATTGGATTATTTGCAAATTTCATTTATACAGATGTAGCATGGGTAGATGCCCCGGAGAGGGTGGTAAGGCCTGCCGGGAGATGCTGGGGAGGGGGGGGGAAGAGGCAGGAGGGGTTAACCTCTTCATTACTATAGTAGTTTGCCACTAATGTAATGAATTGGGGTAAGTAACATTGTAATATTGTACAAGTATTATTCTTTTAACTATAGCACAGTATATAGTGCACATTTATTTTTAATTGTTTTAAAAATGTTTTAAACATGTTTTATCTGTTTTTGTTAACTCCCCAAATCCCTTTAATAACATTTGTTTAATAGGGATATTGGGCGTTAGTCTAGATGCGGTGGGGAATGGGGGTAGTTTTGTTAGGGGCATGTAATGTAGTCCTTTCTGTCTTGCCCCTTGATGACGTAGATTCCCGAATATAGTCCAGTTCTGTCCTGTAGCGTTCCCCCTCATTACTTAAGAGGCCCATATTCAGGCGTCTGCATCATCAAGCGGCCGGACAGACCCGCAGCAATCCAAGCGCTGCTTTTTTTACAAATATTTTATTTTAACACAAGATCGAAGCAGGGTGTCTCCGGAGCAGAACACCGTTAATTCCAGCTCTGGGGACCCCCTGCACCCGGAGGTACAGACCTCCAAACGGGGTGCCGGTTTAATTAATGGGGTTCCTCTGCACAGCTCTTACAGACTAGCTGGCCCGGTACGATATTAACGCCGTGGGGTTTCCTGCTTTAACCCCCCCGGGCCGCAAAACTGACTTTTTTCAGGGGGCTGCAGATTGTGGCCCGCGGTTCCAAGGACAGCAAGTCTGGCCACATTGTAGGATCAACTTAATGTATCCACAATGCGCCATCCGTGGGCCCGCAAGGCATTTCTATGCAGTAATGTGATCGCCACCAGAAGTGCATGGGTACCAGAAATCATACTGTGCGGTTATAACCAAGCTGTCACTACGGGCTCTGTATCCTGGGGTAAGAAGTGAGGGATTTCTGAACATTCACACTGGCAAAATAAGGCGGAATAATGTCACCCGGTCACTGGCTGCGAAACACCGTTATAAACTGTGAATCTGTTTCCCTAAAGCAGGGGGCGCCAACTCCAGTCCTCAAGGGCTATCAACAGGCCAGGTTTAAAGGAAATCCCAGCTTTGGTACAGTTGGCCCAATCAGTGGCTCTGTCAAAGACCACCTGTGCTGAAGGAGGTATATCCTGAAAACCTGACCTGTTGGTGGCCCTTCAGGACTGGAGTTGGCCACCCCTAGTTTAGCCAATAGTCATCCACTACCAACCTCATCCAATGAAATTTAAATGCGTAAATGAATTTTAAATGCGCCACCTGCGCTGAAGCAGGGATATCCTGAAAACCTGACCTGTCGGTGGCCTTTGAGGACTGGAGTTGGCCTCCCCTGCCCTAAAAGTATAATAATTGCTGCCCCGCATACTTACATGGGAGAATTTTGGAAACCTTTGACATTGACTCTATTAACAATTAGAATAGACGTTATTTATTGGACCTGTATTTATTGTACCTGTATTTATTGGACCTGTATATATTGGACCTGTATATATTGTACCTGTATATACCAAACTGCATATATTTCTGTCTTCAAATAAAATATGGGAATTTTTGAGAATTGAAACCACCTGAAGTTTTATCATTAAAACAGAAATCAATATGCATGATGCCACCCAAAAGTACATGGAATGCTCAACATCTTGCAGCGGGCGGGGTGACTTCCAATCTGACTTATTGTTAAAACACAAAGCAGCTTCTGAATACGTTTTATTAATAATGTGCCCAGGGTGATGTATAAGTCAGTAAGCAGATGGAACGTTTTCCTAGTGTCTTGTTTTGTACAATTGTCATTAACCAACAGACTTGTTACAATAAGTGTGGATGTACCTTCTAATCCTCTAAATTTCATCATCACCTCAACTGTAACCACATCATGTTCGGGGGGGGGGGGAGGGGTGAAAACCAAATCATCTGTGTGATTCTCCTATTGGTCCTGGGTGGTAATACTGAGTTCCATTTAGGACGGAGTATATTCATGTGGGATAACACCAACCATATTACAATATCCAAGAGAATAAACTGTGGTGCTAAGTACTAAGTACGTACACATACTGTATACTGCAGCTCATTTTATTTTTTTACAGTCTACGCTACAGTATTTCAAATCCACACATAAAGAATTGGATTAAACAACGTTATAGTTAAATAAATGCTTCCTTAAAGCAAATGTTCGTGCTACAGCAGTTAAATTAAAATTAGTCAACTATTCCGGTAACTGAAGCTTCCTTTTAAATTAGACTTTAATTAGTCTCTGGCTTCAAAATTAATCATTTAATTAGTCACAGGAGCTTGGTAAACCATTAAAGTTGTATTTCCTCTTAGCAACATAGAGTATATAGAAGTTTTAAAATGAAAGATGAAAACGTATTTACTGACACGACAGTAATGAAGCATTTCGGAACAGAGCAGGGTTATGGTACAGGGAAATGCCCAAAGAGATTCCTTACCTATTAGGCCTTTCTCCATGGTAAAGGTTTTGTTGGTAAACATGCACTCAAAGGCCACAAGATGGAAAACCTTGTTGACGGTGTTATGCGTCCCGACGATCCGAACATACCTAAGAGGGCACAGTGTTAATGAAGAGAGGAGCAACAACCATCCCACGCAAAACAGTGAAAGCGTCATGTATATTTCTTCAGGCTATATAAAAAAAACTGTTAAACCACCGAAATAAAAGAATGATTTTTATGATGGCAGCTAATGTGTTCTTAAATTCTTAAATATACTCTCACAGCCGAGATAAAAGAATGACTTGGTTGAGTGTCTAGGAGATTATCCTTTCAGTGAGCGTTGGAGCTAGTTGAACCTGATCTAGGCCCCTATTTAATATGACATAAAGCCCTTTCTCCTACTTATGAAAGCTGATGTCCCATTCACGTTTCCTGACTAGGATAAGACAGGCTCACAGCATACTCTCTGTCCCAATATTCACAATATTCACACAGCATTTCCGAAGCACTCAGCCCGCCACGTCACTCAGCCCGCCACGTCACTCAGCCCTCCATGCTACGCAGCCCGCCACGTCACTCAGCCCGCCACGTCACTCAGCCCGCCATGCTACGCAGCCCGCCACGTCACTCAGCCCGCCACGTCACTCAGCCCGCCACATCACTCAGCCCGCCACGTCACTCTGCCCGCAATGTCACTCAGCCCGCCATGCTACGCAGCCCACCACGTCACTCAGCCCGCCACGTCACTCTGCCCGCAATGTCACTCAGCCCGCCATGCTACGCAGCCCACCACGTCACTCAGCCCGCCACGTCACTCAGCCCGCCACGTCACTCAGCCCTCCATGCTACGCAGCCCGCCACGTCACTCAGCCCGCCACATCACTCAGCCCGCCACGTCACTCTGCCCGCAATGTCACTCAGCCCTCCATGCTACGCAGCCCGCCACGTCACTCAGCCCGCCACGTCACTCAGCCCGCCACGTCACTAGCCCGCCACATCACTCAGCCCGCCACGTCGCTCAGCCCGCCACGTCACTCAGCCCGCCACATCACTCAGCCCGCCACGTCACTCAGCCCGCCACGTCACTCAGCCCGCCACATCACTCAGCCCGCCACGTCGCTCAGCCCGCCACGTCACTCAGCCCGCCACATCACTCAGCCCACCACGTCACTCAGTCCGCCACGTCACTCAGCCCGCCATGCTACGCAGCCCGCCACATCACTCAGCCCGCCACGTCACTGAGCCCGCCACGTCACTCAGCCCGCCACATCACTCAGCCCGCCACATCACTCAGCCCGCCACGTCGCTCAGCCCGCCACGTCACTCAGCCCGCCACATCACTCAGCCCACCACGTCACTCAGTCCGCCACGTCACTCAGCCCGCCATGCTACGCAGCCCGCCACATCACTCAGCCCGCCACGTCACTGAGCCCGCCACGTCACTCAGCCCGCCACGCTACGCAGCCAGCCACGCTACACAGCCAGCCAGGTCAGTCAGCCCGCAATGCTACGCAGCCCGCCACGTCACTCAGCCCGGCACGTCACTCAGCACGCCACGTCACACAGCCCGCCACGTCACTCAGCACGCCACGTCACACAGCCCGCCACGTCACTCAGCCCGCCACGTCACTCAGCCCGCCACGTCACTCAGCCCGCCATGCTACACAGCCCACCACGTCGTTCAGCCAGCCATGCTACGCAGCCCGCCACGTCACTCAGCCCGCCACGCTACGCAGCCCGCCACGTCACTCAGCACGCCACATCACACAGCCCGCCACGTCACTCAGCCCGCCACGTCACACAGCCCGCCACGTCACTCAGCCCGCCACGTCACTCAGCCCGCCACGTCACTCAGCCCGCCACGTTACTCAGCCCGCCACGTCACTCAGCCCGCCATGCTACACAGCCCACCACGTCGTTCAGCCAGCCATGCTACGCAGCCCGCCACGTCACTCAGCCCGCCACGTCACTCAGCACGCCACGTCACTCAGCCCGCCACGTCACTCAGCCCGCCACGTCACACAGCCCGCCACGTCACTCAGCCCGCCACGTCACTCAGCCCGCCACGTCACTCAGCCCGCCACGTCACTCAGCCCACCAGGTCGTTCAGCCATCCATGCTACGCAGCCCGCCACGTCACTCAGCCCGCCATGCTACTCAGCCAGCCAGATATCGTCTTTTTTATTTGAACACGGCCTTCGTGAGCTTCTCTCCCGGGATATAAAGCGTGAAACATTTCTTACCTTACTCTAGGTCAGAATTGCATTACTATATCTGGGGGAGGGGGCTTTGCAATATGTGTTACCAACATTAAAATAAACAAGTAAATGGGACGAGAACGAATTCTCTGGAATAATAACCGTAGGTTCATTGAATAAGTTGGGGATGGTACATGTTGCACGGCTGCCTGGGCAGAGCAGGTCCTCTATCCCCCCCCAGGGTAAGCATAGCCAGAGCCAGCTTCCAATTCTAATATTACCTGCGGTGATCCAACATTGCTTTCTACCATCAACTACATATTATCACTGCGTTATGAAAGAGCATTGGGATTGGATTTTTTATGTCTGTTTTAAACAATCCATTACGTGTATATGACTGTATTATAGGAGAACTGATGGAAATCGTGATTATACAACCTTACATTTGAAAATACATGACACGGTTTTTATACTATATCCATAACTAGCAAAAAATATATATATATATGAAATTCTGTAAATACCATGAACATATCTAACAAGCCATGGCCCTCCGGGAAAGAGAGCATGCAGAGCGAATAAACAATTTTCAAAGTTCATAAAACCTCAATTATGACAAAAACTTTGTATTCGCAGCTGCATTCAATCTGAACCCCTTCAGGGTACATCTGCATCGCCCCAAAGGCGGACAGTCTTTGGCGCAGCTAAAGGGTGTGAGCCGTTTGCTGCCGCTCCTGATGTTAAAGCTTATCTATTTCAATCTGAAAATCACCAGCCCTTTCATTCCTCGCACCCAATTTTCCAACTCTATCTGTCCATGAAATGTCTGTGAATTGACTGTATAACCTCTGTTCATTTAATGTATCCATGTATTGTTATAACTCTGTGCCCGGACATACTTGAAAACGAGAGGTAACTCTCACTGTATTACTTCCTGGTAAAACATTTTCATAAATAAAAAAAACACTACGGTCAAATTTAGAAAGGAAATTAAAAAAAAAATCAAATGAGATGGCCTGCCTGGTACCAGCTGTTGTGTCTGTGGCATTATTATAGAGTTCTGTATTACTGATCAGGTTCCAAAGGCTACCCAGCTTCTCGCTACTGGCTCTCATGAATCCCTGAATTTTAGCTAAAACGCTCACCAAATTATACAATCCCAAGTCTTCCCTGTATCATCAATCCACGAGCACAATGCTAAATATCTAGAATTTGGATATGTGTTGGGTTTCTCCGGCTGCTAGTGTAAGACCAAGGGATGCACCATGCAGAATAATGGAGTCGTGCCCATACGTAGTTGTAACATTGGAACTAGAAGTTATTGCTTATTATTTTAATATGGTGAGGACCACATACATAGCAACACAGCATTAAATATAAGATAAAGAAAAGGACAAATTGAATTCCAGCTCTAAAGAGCTTGCGATCTATTGGAGAACTGTTGATATTGTTCACCTGTTAAAGTGGCATCAGAATCAAAAATAAATCTGATTCCCGCAGGTAGTTGTTCATGTATTATTGTGATATACGGAGAAGAACTGAATGGGATATTAGAATGATGGGATTGCTCCCCTGTCTGTGACATAAGAACAATAACTGGATGGAATACCTGGAATGCTACATGTGTGCATCCATCTTTGTAAGGTTACAAGAAGTAGTAAATGGATTTTTAACATTGATGTTTTTTCATTGATGAATGGGATATTCATAGCAAGAAGCCTAAAAGGTAGTAACAATGTCACACGGAGGGTGATCCGCTGTGGAAGTTGTGGACTCCGCTGGGGCAGTGAGATGAAATAAGACAGGTGAGAGAGAAGCTGCGAAGGGACGTGGATAAAGTAAATAAAACTAAATACACAAAGGAAAGCCCTCGCTCACACTGACTGTTTGTACAACATTAGGTTTCCCAGAAGACATTTCTTTGGATTCATTTGTGGTCGATGGTTTTACATTTTATTTAAAGGACAAACCACACTGCAGTGGTTTCTCTATAAGAACTTCTCCATTCTATGCAAAAGCCTGTGCGGGATGCAATCCAAGAAAGGCAATAACCTGGCATGTAACCAGACTTCTGTGTGGAAAGCGGGTTATACAATCAGGGCCGCAGACATATCCCGGGGGCCCAGGACTAGAGTTGTGTCCGGGACCCTAGGTGGTATTGCTATCCCCCCCCCCATTTCACACCTCACAAGCCCCCTCTATTTCGCACCCTCTACCCATGTATTTCTCTCCCCTCCATCTCACTCCCTCTTTTCCTCACTCATTCCCCCCATCTTCCGTCAATTACCCCATTCTCACTCAATCCCCCCCAAATACATACCAAAAAGTCCCGCCCCCTAAATACATATACAGCGCCCAATACATAATAAAAATACCCCACCCCAGCCAATACAGTACATATTAAAAAGGCCCCCACCAAAACATATTTAAAAGGCCCTCGCCAATACATATTAAAAAGACCCCAGCTGCCCCAATGCATATTAAAAAGACCCCTGAGAACCAGGGGGGGTGGGGTGGGAGCTGCGGGTGCCGGTAGGGTCCAGGGGGTTGGGGGGGGGGTCTGAGGATCCGGAGGCCTAGGGCCCGGGTGGCTTTGAGGGAGGGAAGACACGTGGTGGGGCCGGCAGCACACCGCTACCGGGCTGCGGCAGAGGAGCCTGCTGCAGACGGCTGCGGTGAACATCCAGGACAGAGTGCTGGGAAGGGAGGACCCGGGGAGAGGGGACACAGGGTGTACACACACAACAGTACAGGGTGATACAGTCAGACAGACAGTACAGATTAGTATTTACGTGCGCGGGTAGAGTGAATAAGCAGCTGCACAGCCGGGAAGATTCAAACACGTTTCTCCCGCCTGTGCAGGTGCTATATCAGCTGCTAGTCCCCACCCATGAGGAAGGCCCTGATTGGATCTCCTCTCCTAAAGCATTTCGGCGAGTTTTTTTTTCCTGACACGGCCGCCGACAGTGACACGTGACCGGCGGTGGGGCCCGGGCCCCCTGACTCACCGGGCCCGGAACGCCAACACTAGCTTTCCCCCCCTCGCGGCAGCACTGTATACAATGGTCGTGGGATTTTAATAAAAGGAGCGATTTTATGAGCAATGAGAAGGACTTGTATTCCCTCTGTATACCAACATTACCACCAAATACTCCATTATATCCCCATACTAATACTAGTATACTCACTTTGCTTTGTATTGTGCCATAGTATACAAGCCTATTTTTTTGTAACAGAGATTCCCAATCTACTACAAACCGGTCATTAGATATTAATCCAGGTTCTACCACTTCAGAGATCAGTGCATAAAACACCTTACAACAGGTATTTATTATGTACTTGGGACATTATTAATTTCCTTTATCTTAGGTCTATATACAAAGCTATCAATAAACTTAAATAATATATAGATATTGATGAAGGAAAGGACCACCTGACTATAACGTGCTCTGCCAATTCTCCTTCTTGCGGTGGAGTCTCTGATCCCATTTGCTTCCTGGTAATTTGCTATATTTACAATACGCTGTTCCAACTTCCAGCCCCTGCGCTAGGAGGATGCCTAACCCTTTCACTGCCGGAAGACCGACAGCGGCCTTCTGGGATCATGACCATGTGATCACATGGGGTAGGAATCACGTGGTCGGAACCAGTGTCAACGCAAGTTAAGTGGGCTCCACTTATGCAAAGGATCGGTGAACGCGATCACCCCCTCTAATATAAGCAAAAATAGTATGATGTTCCCTGTACGTCATAAGGAAATATCACAAAGGCAGGCTGAGGGTTAATGTGTCCACTACCCTTCCAGTGAAGAAATACTGCTTCATGCTTCCCTGACACCTTCCTCTGAAAGATGCTCTTATCCTGTAAGGTACTGACACCCTTAGCACAAGATGCCAACACACAGTGAATCACTGTGACCTGTTCCTACAGTACAACATACGTTTGGTATCTGAATTACTGGTTAATAAGGCGACTTAATCCTGGAGATGTTAAAGTGTCCCACTTCACAAGCAGCACCTTAACTACGAGGCAAGACGCCTTCTATTATTTAGCCTATATAAAGCAGAGACTGCCCCGGGAGTAGGCGGCCATGTTTGCCTTTCATTAGAAACCTGTGAAGTGCTTATGTTAAAGCTGCTGAGAATCCGGCAGCACAGCTAATGCTTATATCTTCACTGTAGTCTTTGTACGTACTGTACTGTATGTGGATGGAACTATTTAATGGTTCCTCCCCCCTCCTCCTCCTCCGCAGAATGATGCCTTGCTGCCTGCACAGGGCCGCCCCTGGGTTCTGAGGGTACAGGATTGCACTGCTGAACTCCACTTCAGGGGTGATTGGAGTGACTCTCGGAGTTTGCCTCTGAGGATTTGCTTGTTATGAGCACACATTAACCTCAGCGCTCTCTGCTGCCCTAAGCTTTTCAAGAGACCTGACAATTCAGAGGTTAATGAAGAGATGAATTCCCTATTATGTGTATAGAGAACACCCCCAGTAGAAACCATTCCTTCCAGTCGTGATTGGCCTCTGCAGCCAGGCAAAGAGAATTACTTTAATATCTGCTGTAAACAAAAAGTAATTGCTAATTTCATATTCTGTATATTTCAAACGGCTTTGCTAAAATAATACTTTAAGTGCCCAAAATGCATCAGTGGGAGATTCTCACATACAGTACATAGGAATTGGGGGGGGGGGGGGGCGGCAGAGGGGGATGAACGGAGATGAATGAAATAGAAATAGCCGTGTTAGTCCAGCTGCGATAGAGCCAAATAAAGGAGTACCAATACTGAAGTGCTGAGGTAAGGAGTACCAATACCGAAGTACTGAGGTAAGGAATACCAATACTGAAGCGCTGAGGTAAGGAATACCAATACTGAAGTGCTGAGGTAAGGAGTACAAATACTGAAGTGCTGAGGTAAGGAATACCAATACTGGACTGCTGAGGTAAGGAGTACAAATACTGAAGTGCTGAGGTAAGGAATACAAATACTGAAGTGCTGAGGTAAGGAATACCAATACTGGACTGCTGAGGTAAGGAGTACCAATACTGAAGTGCTGAGGTAAGGAGTACAAATACTGAAGTGCTGAGGTAAGGAGTACAAATACTGAAGTGCTGAGGTAAGGAGTACAAATACTGAAGTGCTGAGGTAAGGAATACCAATACTGAAGTGCTGAGGTAAGGAATACAAATACTGAAGTGCTGAGGTAAGGAGTACCAATACTGAAGTGCTGAGGTAAGGAGTACCAATACTGAAGTGCTGAGGTAAGGAATACCAATACTGAAGTGCTGAGGTAAGGAATACAAATACTGAAGTGCTGAGGTAAGGAGTACCAATACTGAAGTGCTGAGGTAAGGAATACCAATACTGAAGTGCTGAGGTAAGGAGTACCAATACTGAAGTGCTGAGGTAAGGAGTACAAATACTGAAGTGCTGAGGTAAGGAGTACAAATACTGAAGTGCTGAGGTAAGGAATACAAATACTGAAGTACTGAGGTAAGGAGTACAAATACTGAAGTGCTGAGGTAAGGAGTACCAATACTGAAGTGCTGAGGTAAGGAGTACCAATACTGAAGTGCTGAGGTAAGGAGTACCAATACTGAAGTGCTGAGGTAAGGAGTACAAATACTGAAGTGCTGAGGTAAGGAGTACCAATACTGAAGTGCTGAGGTAAGGAGTACCAATACTGAAGTGCTGAGGTAAGGAGTACAAATACTGAAGTGCCGAGGTAAGGAATACCAATACTGAAGTGCTGAGGTAAGGAGTACCAATACTGAAGTACTGAGGTAAGGAATACCAATACTGAAGTGCTGAGGTAAGGAATACCAATACTGAAGTGCTGAGGTAAGGAATACCAATACTGAAGTGCTGAGGTAAGGAATACCAATACTGAAGTGCTGAGGTAAGGAATACCAATACTGAAGTACTGAGGTAAGGAGTACCAATACTGAAGTGCTGAGGTAAGGAATACAAATACTGAAGTGCTGAGGTAAGGAGTACCAATACTGGACTGCTGAGGTAAGGAGTACAAATACTGAAGTGCTGAGGTAAGGAGTACAAATACTGAAGTACTGAGGTAAGGAATACCAATACTGAAGTGCTGAGGTAAGGAATACAAATACTGAAGTGCTGAGGTAAGGAGTACCAATACTGAAGTACTGAGGTAAGGAATACCAATACTGGACTGCTGAGGTAAGGAGTACAAATACTGAAGTGCTGAGGTAAGGAATACCAATACTGAAGTGCTGAGGTAAGGAATACAAATACTGAAGTGCTGAGGTAAGGAGTACCAATACTGAAGTACTGAGGTAAGGAATACCAATACTGGACTGCTGAGGTAAGGAGTACAAATACTGAAGTGCTGAGGTAAGGAATACCAATACTGAAGTGCTGAGGTAAGGAATACAAATACTGAAGTGCTGAGGTAAGGAGTACCAATACTGAAGTACTGAGGTAAGGAATACCAATACTGAAGTGCTGAGGTAAGGAGTACCAATAATGAAGTGCTGAGGTAAGGAATACCAATACTGAAGTGCTGAGGTAAGGAGTACAAATACTGAAGTGCTGAGGTAAGGAGTATCAATACTGAAGTGCTGAGGTAAGGAGTACAAATACTGAAGTGCTGAGGTAAGGAGTACCAATACTGAAGTGCTGAGGTAAGGAGTACCAATACTGAAGTGCTGAGGTAAGGAATACCAATACTGGACTGCTGAGGTAAGGAGTATCAATACCGAAGTACTGAGGTAAGAAATACCAATACTGAAGTACTGAGGTAAGGAGTACAAATACTGAAGTGCTGAGGTAAGGAATACCAATACTGGACTGCTGAGGTAAGGAATACCAATACCGAAGTACTGAGGTAAGAAATACCAATACTGAAGTACTGAGGTAAGGAGTACAAATACTGAAGTGCTGAGGTAAGGAATACCAATACTGAAGTGCTGAGGTAAGGAGTACCAATACTGAAGTGCTGAGGTAAGGAATACCAATACTGGACTGCTGAGGTAAGGAGTACAAATACTGAAGTGCTGAGGTAAGGAGTACAAATACTGAAGTGCTGAGGTAAGGAGTACAAATACTGAAGTGCTGAGGTAAGGAGTACCAATACTGAAGTGCTGAGGTAAGGAATACCAATACTGGACTGCTGAGGTAAGGAGTACAAATACTGAAGTGCTGAGGTAAGGAATACCAATACTGAAGTGCTGAGGTAAGGAATACCAATACTGAAGTGCTGAGGTAAGGAGTACCAATACTGAAGTGCTGAGGTAAGGAGTACCAATACTGAAGTGCTGAGGTAAGGAGTACCAATACTGAAGTACTGAGGTAAGGAGTACAAATACTGAAGTGCTGAGGTAAGGAGTACAAATACTGAAGTGCTGAGGTAAGGAGTACCAATACTGAAGTGCTGAGGTAAGGAGTACCAATACTGAAGTGCTGAGGTAAGGAATACCAATACTGGACTGCTGAGGTAAGGAGTACAAATACTGAAGTGCTGAGGTAAGGAATACCAATACTGAAGTGCTGAGGTAAGGAGTACCAATACTGAAGTGCTGAGGTAAGGAGTACCAATACTGAAGTGCTGAGGTAAGGAGTACCAATACTGAAGTGCTGAGGTAAGGAATACCAATACTGGAGTGCTGAGGTAAGGAGTACAAATACTGAAGTGCTGAGGTAAGGAGTACCAATACTGAAGTGCTGAGGTAAGGAATACCAATACTGGACTGCTGAGGTAAGGAGTACAAATACTGAAGTGCTGAGGTAAGGAATACCAATACTGAAGTGCTGAGGTAAGGAATACCAATACTGAAGTGCTGAGGTAAGGAGTACCAATACTGAAGTGCTGAGGTAAGGAGTACCAATACTGAAGTGCTGAGGTAAGGAGTACCAATACTGAAGTACTGAGGTAAGGAGTACAAATACTGAAGTGCTGAGGTAAGGAGTACAAATACTGAAGTGCTGAGGTAAGGAGTACAAATACTGAAGTGCTGAGGTAAGGAGTACCAATACTGAAGTGCTGAGGTAAGGAGTACCAATACTGAAGTGCTGAGGTAAGGAATACCAATACTGGACTGCTGAGGTAAGGAGTACCAATACTGAAGTGCTGAGGTAAGGAATACCAATACTGAAGTGCTGAGGTAAGGAGTACCAATACTGAAGTGCTGAGGTAAGGAGTACCAATACTGAAGTGCTGAGGTAAGGAGTACCAATACTGAAGTGCTGAGGTAAGGAGTACCAATACTGAAGTGCTGAGGTAAGGAGTACCAATACTGAAGTGCTGAGGTAAGGAATACCAATACTGGACTGCTGAGGTAAGGAGTACAAATACTGAAGTGCTGAGGTAAGGAATACCAATACTGAAGTGCTGAGGTAAGGAGTACCAATACTGAAGTGCTGAGGTAAGGAGTACCAATACTGAAGTGCTGAGGTAAGGAGTACCAATACTGAAGTGCTGAGGTAAGGAATACCAATACTGGAGTGCTGAGGTAAGGAATACCAATACTGGAGTGCTGAGGTAAGGAGTACAAATACTGAAGTGCTGAGGTAAGGAATACCAATACTGAAGTGCTGAGGTAAGGAGTACCAATACTGAAGTGCTGAGGTAAGGAATACCAATACTGAAGTGCTGAGGTAAGGAGTACAAATACTGAAGTGCTGAGGTAAGGAGTACCAATACTGAAGTGCTGAGGTAAGGAGTACCAATACTGAAGTGCTGAGGTAAGGAATACCAATACTGAAGTGCTGAGGTAAGGAGTACAAATACTGAAGTGCTGAGGTAAGGAGTACCAATACTGAAGTGCTGAGGTAAGGAGTACAAATACTGAAGTGCTGAGGTAAGGAATACCAATACTGGACTGCTGAGGTAAGGAATACCAATACCGAAGTACTGAGGTAAGGAATACCAATACTGAAGTGCTGAGGTAAGGAATACCAATACTGAAGTGCTGAGGTAAGGAGTACAAATACTGAAGTGCTGAGGTAAGGAATACAAATACTGAAGTGCTGAGGTAAGGAGTACCAATACTGAAGTGCTGAGGTAAGGAGTACCAATAATGAAGTACTGAGGTAAGGAGTACAAATACTGAAGTGCTGAGGTAAGGAGTACAAATACTGAAGTACTGAGGTAAGGAGTACCAATAATGAAGTACTGAGGTAAGGAGTACAAATACTGAAGTGCCGAGGTAAGGAGTACCAATACTGAAGTGCCGAGGTAAGGAGTACCAATACTGAAGCGCTGAGGTAAGGAGTACAAATACTGAAGTGCTGAGGTAAGGAGTACCAATACTGAAGTGCCGAGGTAAGGAGTACCAATACTGAAGTGCTGAGGTAAGGAGTACCAATAATGAAGCGCTGAGGTAAGGAGTACAAATACTGAAGTGCCGAGGTAAGGAGTACAAATACTGAAGCGCTGAGGTAAGGAGTACAAATACTGAAGTGCCGAGGTAAGGAATACCAATACTGAAGTGCTGAGGTAAGGAATACCAATACTGAAGTGCTGAGGTACGAAGTGCCTAGACTGAAGTAAGCAGTACCAATGCTGAAGTACTGAGGTACAGCAATGGTGGATTCCCGTCTTTCTTTCCCGTCTTTCTTGCTAAACAAAGTTAGCCGTTTTACTCAATGTCATTCTGAAAGCACAAGTAGTTTCCATGTAAATCTGTGATACGGGCAGACGCTTCCTCCAGTCCCATCGGGAACATTACCCAGCACAGGTACTCTGCAGCATCTCTAAAGTCCTCCAGTGTTCTCTGCCAGATGGAAGATAATTAAAACGTAAGCAGGGCATGGCAGATACGCCACAGATTGACCCTCCTTGATGAGAGTAAGTGCTGTAGGCGTGAGCCCTTTCCGGCACATCCAATCTCGTACGCGTACCTGTGGGCACCCAGTGCATAGCACAGGAGGCTGGCTGAGGGAGTACAATCTGTGCACCGGATAAAAAGCCTTCAGAAAGTTCTTACTCTGCCCCTGGGGGGGCGGCCAACTCCAGTCCTCAAGAGCTACCCAACAGATCAGGTTTTCAGGATAGCCCCGCTTCAGCACAGGTGGTGCAGTCTAGCTCTGATCCATGTAGACCGTCTCAAAATCTGACTTTATTGTGAAGGCGTGGGCCAGGAGTGGCCAACTGCAGTCTCCAAGGGCTTTGAACTATTGCAGCAAGGGCTCTCAACTCCAGTCTCCAAGGGCCAACAACAGCTCAGGTTTTTAGGATATCTCTGCTTCAGCACAGGTGTCTCAATCAGTGGCTCATTCTTCAATTGAGCCACCTGTGCCGACACAGAAATATCCTGAAAACCTGACCTGTTGGTGGCCCTTGAGGACTGGAGTTGAGAGCCCTGCTGCAATAGCTCAAAGCTCCTGAAACCTCTCTCACCCTGGGGAAAATTACATTCTTTGCAGGTTGTGATATCTTTTATTGAACACAAAAAGGCCTTCTGTCGTCTTAAAAGCTCATATAAAACGGGGAAAGAAATCAATATTACAAAAGACACGCAAGTCGCTGTGAAAACTCATGCAGGACAGCACAAAGCCGGGGCAATAAAAGGAATCACAACATACAATACACAATCCTTATTTTAGAACGGATTCGCAACCACTCCGAGGCAAAGCTTTCAGAAACCTGAAGCCCAAATATACGGAAGGATTATATACGTTTACGGTGACCTTTCTCCTGTGAATTCCTGCAAATAACAGACAAATGTCATGATAATGTCAGGACGGGAAGCAGAACAGCCAGTGTGCGGGGCCCGGTGAGCAGCTGCCTCATCAACGTGGCACAGAACCACAACAACCACGGAAGGGAATTACAGTGTAAAGCAGGGCTGCTCAGCACCCCCTCAACAGGTCAGGTTTTTAGGCTATCCCAGCTTCAGAGGAAGGGAGTGATACAGGGCCCTCACCTCACCTGTGATTTAAAGCCGAAACATTGGTTCGTTTGGCACAATAAATCCCCACTTTACTGAAGTCTGTGTGACTGTATCACGCCCTCTATGGCTGTTTTTGGGACTATTGGATTCCCTTTTGCTACGTAGCGCCAGCTGCTATGTATTCTGTATTTGTTTACATTGTGCCTGAATTTCCTCTTTCAATTACCCCAGCTTCAGCACAGGTGGTTCAATCAGACCCTGCTTCAGCATAGGTAGCTCAATCAGAGCCTCGGATTCAGCCACCTGTGCTGAAGCAGGGATATCCTGAAAACACCTGACAAGTTGGGGGGGGAGGGAGGGGGTAGGACAGGAGTTGGGCCCACCCCTGCCCTATACTTGTTTCTTATTTCTGCCCCCGATTCTCTATGATCACCAAACTAAAAAAAAACTGGCACAACCGGACCCTGCTAGGAGACTGTCCTGTCGCTCATACTCTGTTACCAAGTCCTGATTAAGTCATCCGTCTACGGTGCCCTATTTTTACTTAGCACGACATATACTATATACAATTATTTGGTAATACTGCATTACTGCCCCTTATATCCGACGCATACACCCATTTTACCGTTATCTCGTGACGTGTATTTAGATTGAATCCACGTTATTTGCTGCACTTTTGCTAATGTTCTATTTAAACATCTTCTTAAAGCGCCCTCTGGAGGCCATAATAATAGTTCCACACAGACACGCCGTAGGTTACACTTTCCGTGGCGGAAAGCTGCGGCCATAGTGCGCGGGCACGGCAGAGCGCTAGCAGCCATGCGCGCATGTCGCCTCAGTGATCTGTGGACTCCGTTCAGGTGCGTGACGTGGAGAGGCATGACAGAGAGGCGTGACGGAGAGGCGTGACATGGAGAGGCGTGACGGAGAGGCGTGACGGAGAGGCGTGGCTGTGAACTCAGAAGTTTTTAGTTGAAACCGGCGCTCGTGCTGTCCCCAAAGAGATGGTTCTATACTCTTACTGCCATCCATTAGGAGAGCTCCTTAATCTCCTACAAGAGTGTGAGCTCCCAGAAGGCGGCTCACACGGCAAAACACAGAAAGGAATGGAGAGGGCGCACCGAGTATAGGTAATATAAATTTATATCATTCAAAGGTTCCACAGGTAGTGGACAACGGCATTAACAAAAATCAATACAATAGTAAAAGCATAAACTTACTGTACAATCTAACTTGGAGCTGGCTGAGGTAGAACCGGGAGATCCAGAGGTTGGATCCAAAGGGTAGAAGAACGGGTCTGGGCCGATGTTCCGTTGGTCACGTTCTCCTGTCTCCACGATTACACCTCTCAGCTCGTGGACGCTCCGCAGCAGCCCCTCGTGATCTCAAGGCGTTTCGTACAACGTACTTCGTCAGGAGTACACGTGTTGGGGCTGCCCGGGAGCTTACAAAGATTAACACATCCAATGGGATCTCTCCCATTGTTTTAACTCACCAGATGCAGAACGCGGTCAGCTGGGGTTAATGGGAGAGAGCGGCAGGCAGGTTAATACATGCTGCAACTCAGCATTACAGTATTAAACTAGGTGTGCACGTGAATAGATAAAGACAATGGGATATTGAAATCACCATGTGTAACATATTTATGTACTAATTTATTCCGTGATATGTGAAACATAAAAATAAGTGTATAATTATAATATTTAAGTGCTTCAATCTATGAATACTAAAAACAAGTATTAGATTTGTGCTAAAGTGAAAAAACGTATCAGGTGTATATATTTAATTATTTAATTGCCCCCAGAGTTTGCATGTGCTCAGGATAAACAATAATAAACACAAATAGTTCCATTCACAATAAAACAGTTAATATTATAAATACTAAAATTGGCAGGAATGACACAGTATAATCTATTGGTATGTCTAAAAGTATATAAAAGTTGCCGAGTAATCGCCCATGAGCAATGACTGAGAAAACAACCCAGTAAACCAGACATGTAGTTAACAAAACTTCAACCAGAAAGTCATTAATAATAAAATAATATATTAACAAGAAAGGGAACTTGTTAGCAAAAAAGATTCAGCAAGAAAAGAATTTAGCAAAAAGACGTTTTAACAACAAAGAAAGCGATGTTCTACTAAATACAGAATTGAAGACTCCTCTTTGAGGAATGATATTAACTCAATGTAGTCATTCAGACCTCGGGGAGATTTGGACTTGAATGTATATATCCAAAATTGTTCACGTTTGGTCAACCGGAGGTCTCTATTCCCTAGTCTCTTTATACCAGCTATAGTTTCAATACCAATGAAATGTAATTTAGATGGGTCGCAATCATGAGTCCCAAAACATGTTTAAGCAAATGAGTCAGGCATTGATCGCGCCCATAGACCGCGCGGGATCAAGCAGGAGGGGCACGCGTTGCGCAAGTAATCACTTCAAATTGATTTCTTGGTGCGACAGGCAGGTCACGTGAGCGATTCGCCCAGTGAGGGCGAACCAGCTCCGTGACGCCCGTAGGTATGCCCCGCACGACGCGTCCACCATGGATGCAAAATGCCCCCGCTTCACGCGGGTGACGTCACAGCCTTCGCCCGCCTCCACGCAGGTGTAGGCTGTATGGCCTTGGCCTAAGGCACAGCTGTGTGTTTGCAATCTCTCTCTCAGTGGTTAGCAGGGTTAGTTTAGGCTGTATAGCGTTTTGTACAAGACTCGCAGGAAAAGAGGCAAAGTGAGACAAGGTTCCCTTTAATTGGAGCGGCCTTGAAGGACACAAATTTCTTAAAAGATAAATCCAGGTACAATTTTACTACAGACATTCAACCGTGCCTGGATATTGAGTCGGCTGTAATAGGGATGGAAAAAGAATCAGAACAGAGTGACCAGTAGGATTAATAGTGACACATGTGCAATATAATCCATTCTGCACTGACATATTTAATGAGGGAGATTTCTGGGGATTATACTTGGCATTGAAAAGTTTGTGATTAACAATGTCGCTTTGTACAGACCAGACTTCTTTGGGATCTTAATAAAATGATATCCCGAGTGCTATAGTTTTTTGAGGCGTCAGTATATTAGTTGTACTAAGAAGGAGTAGTACTAGTGCTAATATTGTATTGGATGTCTTTATTTATATAGCTAGCACCATAAATGTACATAGCGCTTCACAGTAGTAATACACGTTGTAATCATATAAGTAATATCACTATAATTAGCGCTCCTGCATTTTGTTCGTGACGTGTGCGCTCACTAGAATCGCGGCCTTATAGTGTAGCTAAATGTGCATCAGTTCCTGCTGGTGCAGAATTAGGAAGTGTTCTCAAATTAACAACAGTCGTTAAACCAACTTTAAATTGGCCGCTAATATGACAGGTGCAATGTAACGTGTGAATGCCCACGCTGAGCACACTTAAATACATTTGGCGTAGACACGACTCAACTCTGCTTACTGAGTCAATAGATCAGGAGTGGTCAACTTCAGTCGTCAAGGGCCACCAACAGGTCAGGCTTTAAGGATATGCCTGCTTCAGCACAGGTGGCTCAGGCATTGACTGCACCACCAGTGCTGAAGCAGGGATATCCTTAAAAGCTGACCTGCTGGTGGCTCTTGAGGACTGACGTTGGCTGCCCCTGCACTAGATGAAGGCGTTTCACGCAATGTTTCCGCTCCTATTGTTGGCCAACTCTAAATCTATCTTTATGACGAGCACACCGCCGTTTGTGCGACGGCGCCACTGTCGATCCCACGGTGTGTAGCATTTACTATGACAATACTGTGTAAAGATGGGTCACGGTCACACACATTTCAGCGCGTCACAGAGATCTGACCCATGTAGACTGTCTCAAAATCTGACTTTATTCTGAAGGTCGTAGACCAGGGGTGGGCAACTCCAGTCCCCAAGCCCCCCTCACCCCCCAACAGGACAGGTTTTAAGGACATCCCTGCTTCAGCACAGGTGGCTCAATCAGTGGCCGTGCTGAAGCAAGGACTGATTGAGCCACCTGTGCTGACGCAGGGAATCTGAGCTGTCAGTGGCGCTTGGGGACCGGAGTTGGGCAGTCATCTTTTTTATGGGCTGTAATTCCAGCTTCTGAAATCACTTTCCAGACATCTTCAAGGAATTGTTACCAAACCGCACACGGAACAGAGATGCTGTATGGTTAATTGTTAATGAAAGATGGGAGATTGGCTACAGATTGCTTTGCCACGTGCATTTTCTATGAATAGAAAATTAAAACCTCCCTTCTTTTGTACCGGACTGAGGGGATACACATTTGACCAGATGCCTTTGCCCTGGGTTTACAGAAAAGGTCATTAAAAAAAAAAACCCCTAAAGAATATTTTAAGTAGCTGTTGTAGGTTTTTCAAATGTATTTTTAGTAATGATTTAATGTTACATAATGTGCTGAATAATTTTACGAGTGCTCAATTATCTGTGGACTTTTGGGGTGTTTGCACCTTTAAAATTGTCAAAAGCTAGTAATTTCCCCACTTCCTATTCTGCATCTGTGAACCGTAATCTGACATATACATTTTTCTATTTTCAATAAGGGGGAATTGAGGTCGATTTCTGAAATTGAACATATTTGCTCCACTGGATATAATTACAGTAAGATGCTGTTATATTGGACCAACAATTCCTCAATGTGCCAGCCTGTGCATAATGGTGTGAAGATGATCTTCTCGCTCATGATCGAGTTCTTTGACGTCAGTGTGCCCCAATGGGTTGAGCAAAAGTGCCACAACGCTCTTAATGCAGAATGAATATTGAGCACACGGTTGGTTCTGTGTTCGCTCAGAAAGTACATTTTATTCTGAAAGCAAGTTTCATTTTTCTTTCATTTTTCTCACCCATTACCTGCCAGAGTACTGAAAGGGTTAAGTCACCAGCACCTCTAAAAGGCAAACATTACAAATTGTGGGATAGAGATTATGTTTGTCTTCTAGCTGGGGTGAAAGTGGGAAAAACAAATGACAAAATGTTATACAAAAAACAATTTCAATTCATTAAAAATTTGACTTTTTTTTGCCCCTGTTTTTCACAAATCCCCATGCCTTATTAGTACACTAAAACCCATGACGATCAGAGCCAGGGAACCATACATACCAGACGTAACGCAGCACAACGTATACTACACACCAATAACAATGTTCATTGCTCGAACAAGGCGACTTTTTCCCTTCGCATCTGTGTCAAAGACCATATCATTTTAATGGAATAATTTATTTGAAAATCAAATTGTGCCGCATTTCAAAATAACAGAAAGAAAGAGAACCCCTACTGTGTGCACAATAACAGAGAGAGAACCCCTAATGTATGCACAATAACAGAAAGAGAGAGAACCCCTACTGTATGCACAATAACAGAGAGAGAGAACCTATACTGTATGCACAATAACAGAAAGAGAACCCCTACTGTATGCACAATAACAGAAAGAGAACACCTACTGCATGCACAATAACAGAAAGAGAGAGAACCCCTACTGTATGCACAATAACAGAGAGAGAGAACCCCTACTGTATGCACAATAACAGAGAGAGAGAACCCCTACTGTATGCACAATAACAGAAAGAGAACCCCTACTGTATGCACAATAACAGAAAGAGAGAGAACCCCTACTGTATGCACAATAACATAGAGAGAGAACCCCTAATGTATGCACAATAACAGAAAGAGAACCCCTACTGTATGCACAATAACAGAAAGAGAGAGAACCCCTACTGTATGCACAATAACAGAGAGAGAGAGAACCCCTACTGTATGCACAATAACAGAAAGAAAGAGAACCCCTACTGTATGCACAATAACAGAAAGAAAGAGAACCCCTAATGTATGCACAATAACAGAAAGAAAGAGAACCCCTAATGTATGCACAATAACAGAGAGAGAGAGAACCCCTACTGTATGCACAATAACAGAAAGAGAGAGAACCCCTGCTGTATGCACAATAACAGAGAGAGAGAGAGAACCCCTACTGTATGCACAATAACAGAAAGAAAGAGAACCCCTACTGTATGCACAATAACAGAAAGAGAGAGAACCCCTACAGTATGCACAATAACAGAGAGAGAGAACCCCTACTGTATGCACAATAACAGAAAGAGAACCCCTACTGTATGCACAATAACAGAGAGAGAGAGAACCCCTACTGTATGCACAATAACAGAAAGAGAACCCCTACTGTATGCACAATAACAGAAAGAAAGAGAACCCCTACTGTATGCACAATAACAGAGAGAGAGAACCCCTACTGTATGCACAATAACAGAAAGAGAGAGAACCCCTACTGTATGCACAATAACAGAAAGAAAGAGAACCCCTACTGTATGCACAATAACAGAAAGAAAGAGAACCCCTAATGTATGCACAATAACAGAGAGAGAGAGAACCCCTACTGTATGCACAATAACAGAAAGAGAGAGAACCCCTACTTTATGCACAATAACAGAGAGAGAGAGAACCCCTACTGTATGCACAATAACAGAAAGAGAGAGAACCCCTACTTTATGCACAATAACAGAGAGAGAGAGAACCCCTACTGTATGCACAATAACAGAAAGAAAGAGAACCCCTACTGTATGCACAATAACAGAAAGAAAGAGAACCCCTAATGTATGCACAATAACAGAGAGAGAACCCCTAATGTATGCACAATAACAGAAAGAGATCCCCTACTGTATGCACAATAACAGAAAGAGAGAGAACCCCTACTGTATGCACAATAACAGAAAGAGAGAGAACCCCTACTGTATGCACAATAACAGAAAGAGAGAGAGAACCCCTACTGTATGCACAATAACAGAAAGAGAACCCCTACTGTATGCACAATAACAGAGAGAGAGAGAACCCCTACTGTATGCACAATAACAGAGAGAGAACCCCTACTGTATGCACAATAACAGAGAGAGAACTCCTACTGTATGCACAATAACAGAGAGAGAACCCCTACTCTATGCACAATAACAGAAAGAGAACCGCTACTGTATGCACAATAACAGAGAGAGAACTCCTACTGTATGCACAATAACAGAGAGAGAACCCTACTGTATGCACAATAACAGAGAGAGAACCCCTACTGTATGCACAATAACAGAGAGAGAACCCCTACTGTATGCACAATAACAGAGAGAGAACCCCTACTGTATGCACAATAACAGAGAGAGAACCCCTACTGTATGCACAATAACAGAGAGAACCCCTACTGTATGCACAATAACAGAAAGAGAACACCTACTGTATGCACAATAACAGAAAGAGAGAGAACCCCTACTGTATGCACAATAACAGAGAGAGAACCCCTACTGTATGCACAATAACAGAGAGAGAGAGAACCCCTACTGTATGCACAATAACAGAGAGAGAACACCTACTGTATGCACAATAACAGAAAGAGAACCCCTACTGTATGCACAATAACAGAAAGAGAGAGAACCCCTACAGTATGCACAATAACAGAGAGAGAACCCCTACTGTATGCACAATAACAGAGAGAACCCCTACTGTATGCACAATAACAGAAAGAGAGAGAACCCCTACTGTATGCACAATAACAGAGAGAGAACCCCTACTGTATGCACAATAACAGAGAGAGAGAGAACCCCTACTGTATGCACAATAACAGAGAGAGAACACCTACTGTATGCACAATAACAGAAAGAGAACCCCTACTGTATGCACAATAACAGAAAGAGAGAACCCCTACTGTATGCACAATAACAGAAAGAGAACGAACCCTACTGTATGCACAATAACAGAAAGAGAACGAACCCTACTGTATGCACAATAACAGAAAGAGAACCCCTACTGTATGCACAATAACAGAAAGAGAGAGAACCCCTACTGTATGCACAATAACAGAAAGAGAACCCCTACTGTATGCACAATAACAGAAAGAAAACCCATACTGTATGCACAATAACAGAAAGAGAACCCCTACTGTATGCACAATAACAGAGAGAGAACCCCTACTGTATGCACAATAACAGAAAGAGAACCCCTACTGTATGCACAATAACAGAAAGAGAACCCCTACTGTATGCACAAAAACAGAAAGAGAGAGAACCCCTACTGTATGCACAATAACAGAAAGAGAGAGAACCCGTACTGTATGCACAATAACAGAAAGAGAACCCCTACTGAATGCACAATAACAGAAAGAGAGAGAACCCCTACTGTATGCACAATAACAGAAAGAGAGAGAACCCCTACTGTATGCACAATAACAGAAAGAGAACCCCTACTGAATGCACAATAACAGAAAGAGAGAGAACCCCTACTGTATGCACAATAACAGAAAGAGAACGACTACTGAATGCACAATAACAGAAAGAGCACCCCTACTGTATGCACAATAACAGAAAGAGAGAGAACCCCTACTGTATGCACAATAACAGAAAGAGAACCCCTACTGAATGCACAATAACAGAAAGAGAGAGAACCCCTACTGAATGCACAATAACAGAAAGAGAGAGAACCCTTACTGTATGCACAATAACAGAAAGAAAGAGAACCCCTACTGTATGCACAATAACAGAAAGAGAACCCCTACTGTATGCACAATAACAGAGAGAGAACCCCTACTGTATGCACAATAACAGAAAGAGAACCCCTACTGTATGCACAATAACAGAAAGAGAACCCCTACTGTATGCACAATAACAGAAAGAGAGAGAACCCCTACTGTATGCACAATAACAGAAAGAGAGAGAACCCCTACTGTATGCACAATAACAGAAAGAGAACCCCTACTGAATGCACAATAACAGAAAGAGAGAGAACCCCTACTGTATGCACAATAACAGAAAGAGAGAGAACCCCTACTGTATGCACAATAACAGAAAGAGAACCCCTACTGAATGCACAATAACAGAAAGAGAGAGAACCCCTACTGTATGCACAATAACAGAAAGAGAACGACTACTGAATGCACAATAACAGAAAGAGAACCCCTACTGTATGCACAATAACAGAAAGAGAGAGAACCCCTACTGTATGCACAATAACAGAAAGAGAACCCCTACTGAATGCACAATAACAGAAAGAGAGAGAACCCCTACTGAATGCACAATAACAGAAAGAGAGAGAACCCTTACTGTATGCAAAATAACAGAAAGAAAGAGAACCCCTACTGTATGCATAATAACAGAAAGAGAACCCCTACTGTATGCACAATAACAGAAAGAGAGAGAAGCCCTACTGTATGCACAATAACAGAAAGAGAACCCTTACTGTATGCACAATAACAGAAAGAGAGAGAACCCCTACAGTATGCACAATAACAGAGAGAGAAACCCTACTGTATGCACAATAACAAAGAGAGAGAGAGAGAACCCCTACTGTATGCACAATAACAGAAAGAAAGAGAACCCCTAAAGTATGAACAATAACAGAAAGAGAGAGAACCCCTACTGTATGCACAATAACAGAAAGAGAGAGAACCCCTACTGTATGCACAATAACAGAAAGAGAGAGAACCCCTACTGTATGCACAATAACAGAAAGAGAACCCCTAATGTATGCACAATAACAGAAAGAAAGAGAACCCCTACTGTATGCACAATAACAGAAAGAGAACCCCTACTGTATGCACAATAACAGAGAGAGAGAGAACCCCTACTGTATGCACAATAACAGAAAGAGAACCCCTAATGTATGCACAATAACAGAAAGAAAGAGAACCCCTACTGTATGCACAATAACAGAAAGAAAGAAAACCCTACTGTATGCACAATAACAGAGAGAGAACCCCTACTGTATGCACAATAACAGAAAGAGAGAACCCCTACTGCATGCACAATAACAGAAAGAAAGAGAACCCCTAAAGTATGAACAATAACAGAAAGAGAGAGAACCCCTACTGTATGCACAATAACAGAGAGAGAGAGAACCCCTACTGTATGCACAATAACAGAAAGAAAGAGAACCCCTACTGTATGCACAATAACAGAAAGAAAGAGAACCCCTAATGTATGCACAATAACAGAAAGAAAGAGAACCCCTACTGTATGCACAATAACAGAAAGAGAACCCCTACTGTATGCACAATAACAGAAAGAGAGAGAACCCCTACTGTATGCACAATAACAGAAAGAGAGAGAACCCCTACTGTATGCACAATAACAGAAAGAGAACCCCTACTGAATGCACAATAACAGAAAGAGAGAGAACCCCTACTGTATGCACAATAACAGAAAGAGAGAGAACCCCTACTGTATGCACAATAACAGAAAGAGAACCCCTACTGAATGCACAATAACAGAAAGAGAGAGAACCCCTACTGTATGCACAATAACAGAAAGAGAACGACTACTGAATGCACAATAACAGAAAGAGAACCCCTACTGTATGCACAATAACAGAAAGAGAGAGAACCCCTACTGTATGCACAATAACAGAAAGAGAACCCCTACTGAATGCACAATAACAGAAAGAGAGAGAACCCCTACTGAATGCACAATAACAGAAAGAGAGAGAACCCTTACTGTATGCACAATAACAGAAAGAAAGAGAACCCCTACTGTATGCATAATAACAGAAAGAGAACCCCTACTGTATGCACAATAACAGAAAGAGAGAGAAGCCCTACTGTATGCACAATAACAGAAAGAGAACCCTTACTGTATGCACAATAACAGAAAGAGAGAGAACCCCTACAGTATGCACAATAACAGAGAGAGAAACCCTACTGTATGCACAATAACAAAGAGACAGAGAGAGAACCCCTACTGTATGCACAATAACAGAAAGAAAGAGAACCCCTAAAGTATGAACAATAACAGAAAGAGAGAGAACCCCTACTGTATGCACAATAACAGAAAGAGAGAGAACCCCTACTGTATGCACAATAACAGAAAGAGAGAGAACCCCTACTGTATGCACAATAACAGAAAGAGAACCCCTAATGTATGCACAATAACAGAAAGAAAGAGAACCCCTACTGTATGCACAATAACAGAAAGAGAACCCCTACTGTATGCACAATAACAGAGAGAGAGAGAACCCCTACTGTATGCACAATAACAGAAAGAGAACCCCTAATGTATGCACAATAACAGAAAGAAAGAGAACCCCTACTGTATGCACAATAACAGAAAGAAAGAAAACCCTACTGTATGCACAATAACAGAGAGAGAACCCCTACTGTATGCACAATAACAGAAAGAGAGAACCCCTACTGTATGCACAATAACAGAAAGAAAGAGAACCCCTAAAGTATGAACAATAACAGAAAGAGAGAGAACCCCTACTGTATGCACAATAACAGAGAGAGAGAGAACCCCTGCTGTATGCACAATAACAGAAAGAAAGAGAACCCCTACTGTATGCACAATAACAGAAAGAAAGAGAACCCCTAATGTATGCACAATAACAGAAAGAAAGAGAACCCCTAATGTATGCACAATAACAGAGAGAGAGAGAACCCCTACTGTATGCACAATAACAGAAAGAGAGAGAACCCCTACTGTATGCACAATAACAGAGAGAGAGAGAACCCCTACTGTATGCACAATAACAGAAAGAAAGAGAACCCCTACTGTATGCACAATAACAGAAAGAGAGAGAACCCCTACAGTATGCACAATAACAGAGAGAGAGAACCCCTACTGTATGCACAATAACAGAAAGAGAACCCCTACTGTATGCACAATAACAGAGAGAGAGAGAACCCCTACTGTATGCACAATAACAGAAAGAGAACCCCTACTGTATGCACAATAACAGAAAGAAAGAGAACCCCTACTGTATGCACAATAACAGAGAGAGAGAACCCCTACTGTATGCACAATAACAGAAAGAGAGAGAACCCCTACTGTATGCACAATAACAGAAAGAAAGAGAACCCCTACTGTATGCACAATAACAGAAAGAAAGAGAACCCCTAATGTATGCACAATAACAGAAAGAAAGAGAACCCCTAATGTATGCACAATAACAGAGAGAGAGAGAACCCCTACTGTATGCACAATAACAGAAAGAGAGAGAACCCCTACTTTATGCACAATAACAGAGAGAGAGAGAACCCCTACTGTATGCACAATAACAGAAAGAGAGAGAACCCCTACTTTATGCACAATAACAGAGAGAGAGAACCCCTACTGTATGCACAATAACAGAAAGAAAGAGAACCCCTACTGTATGCACAATAACAGAAAGAAAGAGAACCCCTAATGTATGCACAATAACAGAGAGAGAACCCCTAATGTATGCACAATAACAGAAAGAGATCCCTTACTGTATGCACAATAACAGAAAGAGAGAGAACCCCTACTGTATGCACAATAACAGAAAGAGAGAGAACCCCTACTGTATGCACAATAACAGAAAGAGAGAGAACCCCTACTGTATGCACAATAACAGAAAGAGAGAGAGAACCCCTACTGTATGCACAATAACAGAGAGAGAGAGAACCCCCACTGTATGCACAATAACAGAGAGAGAACCCCTACTGTATGCACAATAACAGAGAGAGAGAGAACCCCTACTGTATGCACAATAACAGAGAGAGAACCCCTACTGTATGCACAATAACAGAGAGAGAACTCCTACTGTATGCACAATAACAGAGAGAGAACCCCTACTGTATGCACAATAACAGAAAGAGAACCCCTACTGTATGCACAATAACAGAGAGAGAACTCCTACTGTATGCACAATAACAGAGAGAGAACCCTACTGTATGCACAATAACAGAGAGAGAACCCCTACTGTATGCACAATAACAGAGAGAGAACCCCTACTGTATGCACAATAACAGAGAGAGAACCCCTACTGTATGCACAATAACAGAGAGAGAACCCCTACTGTATGCACAATAACAGAGAGAACCCCTACTGTATGCACAATAACAGAAAGAGAACACCTACTGTATGCACAATAACAGAAAGAGAGAGAACCCCTACTGTATGCACAATAACAGAGAGAGAACCCCTACTGTATGCACAATAACAGAGAGAGAGAGAACCCCTACTGTATGCACAATAACAGAGAGAGAACACCTACTGTATGCACAATAACAGAAAGAGAACCCCTACTGTATGCACAATAACAGAAAGAGAGAGAACCCCTACAGTATGCACAATAACAGAGAGAGAAACCCTACTGTATGCACAATAACAGAGAGAACCCCTACTGTATGCACAATAACAGAAAGAGAGAGAACCCCTACTGTATGCACAATAACAGAGAGAGAGAGAACCCCTACTGTATGCACAATAACAGAGAGAGAACACCTACTGTATGCACAATAACAGAAAGAGAACACCTACTGTATGCACAATAACAGAAAGAGAGAGAACCCCTACTGTATGCACAATAACAGAGAGAGAACCCCTAGTGTATGCACAATAACAGAGAGAGAGAGAACCCCTACTGTATGCACAATAACAGAGAGAGAACACCTACTGTATGCACAATAACAGAAAGAGAACCCCTACTGTATGCACAATAACAGAAAGAGAGAGAACCCCTACAGTATGCACAATAACAGAAAGAGAGAGAACCCCTACTGTATGCACAATAACAGAAAGAGAGAGAACCCCTACTGTATGCACAATAACAGAAAGAGAGAACCCCTACTGTATGCACAATAACAGAAAGAGAACGAACCCTACTGTATGCACAATAACAGAAAGAGAACGAACCCTACTGTATGCACAATAACAGAAAGAGAACCCCTACTGTATGCACAATAACAGAAAGAGAGAGAACCCCTACTGTATGCACAATAACAGAAAGAGAACCCCTACTGTATGCACAATAACAGAAAGAAAACCCATAGTGTATGCACAATAACAGAAAGAGAACCCCTACTGTATGCACAATAACAGAGAGAGAACCCCTACTGTATGCACAATAACAGAAAGAGAACCCCTACTGTATGCACAATAACAGAAAGAGAACCCCTACTGTATGCACAAAAACAGAAAGAGAGAGAACCCCTACTGTATGCACAATAACAGAAAGAGAGAGAACCCCTACTGTATGCACAATAACAGAAAGAGAACCCCTACTGAATGCACAATAACAGAAAGAGAGAGAACCCCTACTGTATGCACAATAACAGAAAGAGAACCCCTACTGAATGCACATAAACAGAAAGAGAGAGAACCCCTACTGTATGCACAATAACAGAAAGAGAACGACTACTGAATGCACAATAACAGAAAGAGAACCCCTACTGTATGCACAATAACAGAAAGAGAGAGAACCCCTACTGTATGCACAATAACAGAAAGAGAACCTCTACTGAATGCACAATAACAGAAAGAGACAGAACCCCTACTGAATGCACAATAACAGAAAGAGAACCCCTACTGTATGCACAATAACAGAAAGAAAGAGAACCCCTACTGTATGCACAATAACAGAAAGAGAACCCCTACTGTATGCACAATAACAGAGAGAGAACCCCTACTGTATGCACAATAACAGAAAGAGAACCCCTACTGTATGCACAATAACAGAAAGAGAACCCCTACTGTATGCACAATAACAGAAAGAGAGAGAACCCCTACTGTATGCACAATAACAGAAAGAGAGAGAACCCCTACTGTATGCACAATAACAGAAAGAGAACCCCTACTGAATGCACAATAACAGAAAGAGAGAGAACCCCTACTGTATGCACAATAACAGAAAGAGAGAGAACCCCTACTGTATGCACAATAACAGAAAGAGAACCCCTACTGAATGCACAATAACAGAAAGAGAGAGAACCCCTACTGTATGCACAATAACAGAAAGAGAACGACTACTGAATGCACAATAACAGAAAGAGAACCCCTACTGTATGCACAATAACAGAAAGAGAGAGAACCCCTACTGTATGCACAATAACAGAAAGAGAACCCCTACTGAATGCACAATAACAGAAAGAGAGAGAACCCCTACTGAATGCACAATAACAGAAAGAGAGAGAACCCTTACTGTATGCACAATAACAGAAAGAAAGAGAACCCCTACTGTATGCATAATAACAGAAAGAGAACCCCTACTGTATGCACAATAACAGAAAGAGAGAGAAGCCCTACTGTATGCACAATAACAGAAAGAGAACCCTTACTGTATGCACAATAACAGAAAGAGAGAGAACCCCTACAGTATGCACAATAACAGAGAGAGAAACCCTACTGTATGCACAATAACAGAGAGAGAGAGAACCCCTACTGTATGCACAATAACAGAAAGAGAACCCCTACTGTATGCACAATAACAGAAAGAAAGAGAACCCCTACTGTATGCACAATAACAGAGAGAGAGAACCCCTACTGTATGCACAATAACAGAAAGAGAGAGAACCCCTACTGTATGCACAATAACAGAAAGAAAGAGAACCCCTACTGTATGCACAATAACAGAAAGAAAGAGAACCCCTAATGTATGCACAATAACAGAAAGAAAGAGAACCCCTAATGTATGCACAATAACAGAGAGAGAGAGAACCCCTACTGTATGCACAATAACAGAAAGAGAGAGAACCCCTACTTTATGCACAATAACAGAGAGAGAGAGAACCCCTACTGTATGCACAATAACAGAAAGAGAGAGACCCCCTACTTTATGCACAATAACAGAGAGAGAGAACCCCTACTGTATGCACAATAACAGAAAGAAAGAGAACCCCTACTGTATGCACAATAACAGAAAGAAAGAGAACCCCTAATGTATGCACAATAACAGAGAGAGAACCCCTAATGTATGCACAATAACAGAAAGAGATCCCTTACTGTATGCACAATAACAGAAAGAGAGAGAACCCCTACTGTATGCACAATAACAGAAAGAGAGAGAACCCCTACTGTATGCACAATAACAGAAAGAGAGAGAACCCCTACTGTATGCACAATAACAGAAAGAGAGAGAGAACCCCTACTGTATGCACAATAACAGAGAGAGAGAGAACCCCTACTGTATGCACAATAACAGAGAGAGAACCCCTACTGTATGCACAATAACAGAGAGAGAGAGAACCCCTACTGTATGCACAATAACAGAGAGAGAACCCCTACTGTATGCACAATAACAGAGAGAGAACTCCTACTGAATGCACAATAACAGAGAGAGAACCCCTACTGTATGCACAATAACAGAAAGAGAACCCCTACTGTATGCACAATAACAGAGAGAGAACTCCTACTGTATGCACAATAACAGAGAGAGAACCCTACTGTATGCACAATAACAGAGAGAACCCCTACTGTATGCACAATAACAGAGAGAGAACCCCTACTGTATGCACAATAACAGAGAGAGAACCCCTACTGTATGCACAATAACAGAGAGAGAACCCCTACTGTATGCACAATAACAGAGAGAGAACCCCTACTGTATGCACAATAACAGAGAGAACCCCTACTGTATGCACAATAACAGAAAGAGAACACCTACTGTATGCACAATAACAGAAAGAGAGAGAACCCCTACTGTATGCACAATAACAGAGAGAGAACCCCTACTGTATGCACAATAACAGAGAGAGAGAGAACCCCTACTGTATGCACAATAACAGAGAGAGAACACCTACTGTATGCACAATAACAGAAAGAGAACCCCTACTGTATGCACAATAACAGAAAGAGAGAGAACCCCTACAGTATGCACAATAACAGAGAGAGAAACCCTACTGTATGCACAATAACAGAGAGAACCCCTACTGTATGCACAATAACAGAGAGAGAACCCCTACTGTATGCACAATAACAGAGAGAGAGAGAACCCCTACTGTATGCACAATAACAGAGAGAGAACCCCTACTGTATGCACAATAACAGAGAGAGAGAACCCCTACTGTATGCACAATAACAGAGAGAGAACACCTACTGTATGCACAATAACAGAAAGAGAACCCCTACTGTATGCACAATAACAGAAAGAGAGAGAACCCCTACAGTATGCACAATAACAGAAAGAGAGAGAACCCCTACTGTATGCACAATAACAGAAAGAGAGAGAACCCCTACTGTATGCACAATAACAGAAAGAGAGAACCCCTACTGTATGCACAATAACAGAAAGAGAACGAACCCTACTGTATGCACAATAACAGAAAGAGAACGAACCCTACTGTATGCACAATAACAGAAAGAGAACCCCTAATGTATGCACAATAACAGAAAGAGAGAGAACCCCTACTGTATGCACAATAACAGAAAGAGAGAGAACCCCTACTGTATGCACAATAACAGAGAGAACCCCTACTGTATGCACAATAACAGAAAGAGAACCCCTACTGTATGCACAATAACAGAGAGAGAACCCCTACTGTATGCACAATAACAGAGAGAGAGAACCCCTACTGTATGCACAATAACAGAAAGAGAGAGAACCCCTACTGTATGCACAATAACAGAAAGAGAGAGAACCCATACTGTATGCACAACAGAAAAAGAGAGAACCCCTACTGTATGCACAATAACAGAAAGAGAACCCCTACTGTATGCACAATAACAGAAAGAGAGAGAACCCCTAATGTATGCACAATAACAGAAAGAGAGAGAACCCCTACTGTATGCACAATAACAGAAAGAGAACCCCTACTGAATGCACATAAACAGAAAGAGAGAGAACCCCTACTGTATGCACAATAACAGAAAGAGAACGACTACTGAATGCACAATAACAGAAAGAGAACCCCTACTGTATGCACAATAACAGAAAGAGAGAGAACCCCTACTGTATGCACAATAACAGAAAGAGAACCCCTACTGAATGCACAATAACAGAAAGAGAGAGAACCCCTACTGAATGCACAATAACAGAAAGAGAGAGAACCCTTACTGTATGCACAATAACAGAAAGAAAGAGAACCCCTACTGTATGCACAATAACAGAAAGAGAACCCCTACTGTATGCACAATAACAGAGAGAGAACCCCTACTGTATGCACAATAACAGAAAGAGAACCCCTACTGTATGCACAATAACAGAAAGAGAACCCCTACTGTATGCACAATAACAGAAAGAGAGAGAACCCCTACTGTATGCACAATAACAGAAAGAGAGAGAACCCCTACTGTATGCACAATAACAGAAAGAGAACCCCTACTGAATGCACAATAACAGAAAGAGAGAGAACCCCTACTGTATGCACAATAACAGAAAGAGAGAGAACCCCTACTGTATGCACAATAACAGAAAGAGAACCCCTACTGAATGCACAATAACAGAAAGAGAGAGAACCCCTACTGTATGCACAATAACAGAAAGAGAACGACTACTGAATGCACAATAACAGAAAGAGAACCCCTACTGTATGCACAATAACAGAAAGAGAGAGAACCCCTACTGTATGCACAATAACAGAAAGAGAACCCCTACTGAATGCACAATAACAGAAAGAGAGAGAACCCCTACTGAATGCACAATAACAGAAAGAGAGAGAACCCTTACTGTATGCACAATAACAGAAAGAAAGAGAACCCCTACTGTATGCATAATAACAGAAAGAGAACCCCTACTGTATGCACAATAACAGAAAGAGAGAGAAGCCCTACTGTATGCACAATAACAGAAAGAGAACCCTTACTGTATGCACAATAACAGAAAGAGAGAGAACCCCTACAGTATGCACAATAACAGAGAGAGAAACCCTACTGTATGCACAATAACAAAGAGAGAGAGAGAGAACCCCTACTGTATGCACAATAACAGAAAGAAAGAGAACCCCTAAAGTATGAACAATAACAGAAAGAGAGAGAACCCCTACTGTATGCACAATAACAGAAAGAGAGAGAACCCCTACTGTATGCACAATAACAGAAAGAGAGAGAACCCCTACTGTATGCACAATAACAGAAAGAGAACCCCTAATGTATGCACAATAACAGAAAGAAAGAGAACCCCTACTGTATGCACAATAACAGAAAGAAAGAAAACCCTACTGTATGCACAATAACAGAGAGAGAACCCCTACTGTATGCACAATAACAGAAAGAGAGAACCCCTACTGTATGCACAATAACAGAAAGAAAGAGAACCCCTAAAGTATGAACAATAACAGAAAGAGAGAGAACCCCTACTGTATGCACAATAACAGAAAGAGAGAACCCCTACTGTATGCACAATAACAGAAAGAGAGAGAACCCCTACTGTATGCACAATAACAGAAAGAGAACCCCTAATGTATGCACAATAACAGAAAGAAAGAGAACCCCTACTGTATGCACAATAACAGAAAGAAAGAAAACCCTACTGTATGCACAATAACAGAGAGAGAACCCCTACTGTATGCACAATAACAGAAAGAGAGAACCCCTACTGTATGCACAATAACAGAGAGAGAACCCCTACTGTATGCACAATAACAGAAAGAGAGAGAACCCCTAATGTATGCACAATAACAGAGAGAGAACCCCTACTGTATGCACAATAACAGAAAGAGAACCCCTACTGTATGCACAATAACAGAGAGAGAGAACCCCTACTGTATGCACAATAACAGAAAGAGAGAGAACCCCTACTGTATGCACAATAACAGAAAGAGAGAGAACCCCTAATGTATGCACAATAACAGAAAGAGAGAGAACCCCTAATGTATGCACAATAACAGAAAGAGAGAGAACCCCTACTGTATGCACAACAGAAAGAGAGAGAACCCCTACTGTATGCACAATAACAGAAAGAAAGAGAACCCCTACTGTATGCACAATAACAGAAAGAGAACCCCTACTGTATGCACAATAACAGAAAGAGAACCCCTACTGTATGCACAATAACAGAAAGAGAGAGAACCCCATATGTATGCACAATAACAGAAAGAGAACCCCTACTGTATGCACAATAACAGAAAGAGAGAGAACCCCTACTGTATGCACAATAACAGAAAGAGAGAGAACCCCTAATGTATGCACAATAACAGAAAGAGAGAGAACCCCTAATGTATGCACAATAACAGAAAGAGAGAGAACCCCTACTGTATGCACAACAGAAAGAGAGAGAACCCCTACTGTGTGCACAATAACAGAAAGAAAGAGAACCCCTACTGTGTGCACAATAACAGAAAGAGAACCCCTACTGTATGCACAATAACAGAAAGAAAGAGAACCCCTAATGTATGCACAATAACAGAAAGAGAGAGAACCCCTACTGTATGCACAATAACAGAGAGAGAACCCCTACTGTATGCACAATAACAGAAAGAGAGAGAACCCCTACTGTATGCACAATAACAGAAAGAGAACCCCTACTGTACGCACAATAACAGAAAGAGAGAGAACCCCTACTGTATGCACAATAACAGAAAGAGAACCCCTACTGTATGCACAATAACAGAAAGAGAGAGAACCCCTACTGTATGCACAACAACAGAAAGAGAACCCCTACTGTATGCACAATAACAGAAAGAGATCCCTTACTGTATGCACAATAACAGAGAGAGAGAACCCCTACTGTATGCACAATAACAGAAAGAGAACCCCTACTGTATGCACAATAACAGAGAGAGAGAACCCCTACTGTATGCACAATAACAGAAAGAGAACCCCTACTGTATGCACAATAACAGAAAGAGAGAGAACCCCTACTGTATGCACAATAACAGAGAGAGAACTCCTACTGTATGCACAATAACAGAAAGAGAACCCCTACTGTATGCACAATAACAGAAAGAGAGAGAACCCCTACTGTATGCACAATAACAGAGAGAACCCCTACTGTATGCACAATAACAGAAAGAGAACCCCTACTGTATGCACAATAACAGAGAGAGAACCCCTACTGTATGCACAATAACAGAGAGAGAGAACCCCTACTGTATGCACAATAACAGAAAGAGAGAGAACCCCTACTGTATGCACAATAACAGAAAGAGAGAGAACCCATACTGTATGCACAACAGAAAAAGAGAGAACCCCTACTGTATGCACAATAACAGAAAGAGAACCCCTACTGTATGCACAATAACAGAAAGAGAGAGAACCCCTAATGTATGCACAATAACAGAAAGAGAGAGAACCCCTACTGTATGCACAATAACAGAAAGAGAGAGAACCCCTAATGTATGCACAATAACAGAGAGAGAGAACCCCTACTGTATGCACAATAACAGAAAGAGAACCCCTACTGTATGCACAATAACAGAAAGAGAGAGAACCCCTAATGTATGCACAATAACAGAGAGAGAACCCCTACTGTATGCACAATAACAGAGAGAGAACCCCTACTGTATGCACAATAACAGAGAGAGAGAACCCCTACTGTATGCACAATAACAGAAAGCGAGAGAACCCCTACTGTATGCACAATAACAGAAAGAGAGAGAACCCCTACTGTATGCACAATAACAGAAAGAGAGAACCCCTACTGTATGCACAATAACAGAAAGAGAACCCCTACTGTATGCACAATAACAGAAAGAGAGAGAACCCCTAATGTATGCACAATAACAGAAAGAGAGAGAACCCCTAATGTATGCACAATAACAGAGAGAGAACCCCTACTGTATGCACAATAACAGAAAGAGAACCCCTACTGTATGCACAATAACAGAAAGAGAGAGAACCCCTACTGTATGCACAATAACAGAAAGAGAGAGAACCCCTACTGTATGCACAACAGAAAGAGAGAGAACCCCTACTGTATGCACAATAACAGAAAGAGAACCCCTACTGTATGCACAATAACAGAAAGAGAGAGAACCCCTAATGTATGCACAATAACAGAAAGAGAGAGAACCCCTACTGTATGCACAATAACAGAAAGAGAGAGAACCCCTACTGTATGCACAATAACAGAAAGAAAGAGAACCCCTAATGTATGCACAATAACACAGAGAGAGAGAACCCTACTGTATGCACAACAGAAAGAGAGAGAACCCCTACTGTATGCACAATAACAGAAAGAGAACCCCTACTGTATGCACAATAACAGAAAGAAAGAGAACCCCTAATGTATGCACAATAACAGAAAGAGAGAGAACCCCTACTGTATGCACAATAACAGAGAGAGAACCCCTACTGTATGCACAATAACAGAAAGAGAGAGAACCCCTAATGTATGCACAATAACAGAAAGAGAACCCCTACTGTATGCACAATAACATAAAGAGAGAGAACCCCTACTGTATGCACAATAACAGCAAGAGAGAGAACCCCTACTGTATGCACAATGACAGAAAGAGAGAGAACCCCTACTGTATGCACAATAACAGAAAGAGAGAGAACCCCTACTGTATGCACAATAACAGAGAGAGAACCCCTACTGTATGCACAATAACAGAGAGAGAACCCCTAATGTATGCACAATAACAGAAAGAGAGAGAACCCCTAATGTATGCACAATAACAGAGAGAGAACCCCTACTGTATGCACAATAACAGAAAGAGAACGCATACTGTATGCACAATAACAGAAAGAGAGAGAACCCCTACTGTATGCACAATAACAGAAAGAGAGAGAACCCCTACTGTATGCACAACAGAAAGAGAGAGAACCCCTACTGTATGCACAATAACAGAGAGAGAACCCCTACTGTATGCACAACAGAAAGAGAGAGAACCCCTACTGTATGCACAATAACAGAAAGAGAACCCCTACTGTATGCACAATAACAGAAAGAGAGAGAACCCCTAATGTATGCACAATAACAGAAAGAGAGAGAACCCCTACTGTATGCACAATAACAGAAAGAGAGAGAACCCCTACTGTATGCACAATAACAGAAAGAAAGAGAACCCCTAATGTATGCACAATAACACAGAGAGAGAGAACCCTACTGTATGCACAACAGAAAGAGAGAGAACCCCTACTGTATGCACAATAACAGAAAGAGAACCCCTACTGTATGCACAATAACAGAAAGAAAGAGAACCCCTAATGTATGCACAATAACAGAAAGAGAGAGAACCCCTACTGTATGCACAATAACAGAGAGAACCCCTACTGTATGCACAATAACAGAAAGAGAGAGAACCCCTAATGTATGCACAATAACAGAAAGAGAACCCCTACTGTATGCACAATAACAGAAAGAGAGAGAACCCCTACTATATGCACAATAACAGAAAGAGAGAGAACCCCTACTGTATGTACAATGACAGAAAGAGAGAGAACCCCTACTGTATGCACAATGACAGAAAGAGAGAGAACCCCTACTGTATGCACAATAACAGAAAGAGAGAGAACCCCTACTGTATGCACAATAACAGAGAGAGAACCCCTACTGTATGCACAATAACAGAGAGAGAGAGAACCCCTACTGTATGCACAATGACAGAAAGAGAGAGAACCCCTACTGTATGCACAATAACAGAAAGAGAGAGAACCCCTACTGTATGCACAATAACAGAGAGAGAACCCCTACTGTATGCACAATAACAGAGAGAGAGAGAACCCCTACTGTATGCACAATAACAGAAAGAAAGAGAACCCCTACTGTATGCACAATAACAGAAAGAAAGAGAACCCCTACTGTATGCACAATAACAGAGAGAGAACCCCTAATGTATGCACAATAACAGAAAGAGATCCCCTACTGTATGCACAATAACAGAAAGAGAGAGAACCCCTACTGTATGCACAATAACAGAAAGAGAGAGAACCCCTACTGTATGCACAATAACAGAAAGAGAACCCCTACTGTATGCACAATAACAGAAAGAGAGAGAACCCCTACTGTATGCACAATAACAGAAAGAGAGAGAACCCCTACTGTATGCACAATAACAGAAAGAGAGAGAACCCCTACTGTATGCACAATAACAGAAAGAGAGAGAACCCCTACTGTATGTACAATAACAGAAAGAGAACCCCTACTGTATGCACAATAACAGAGAGAGAACCCCTACTGTATGCACAATAACAGAGAGAGAGAACCCCTACTGTATGCACAATAACAGAGAGAGAACCCCTACTGTATGCACAATAACAGAGAGAGAACTCCTACTGTATGCACAATAACAGAGAGAGAACCCCTACTGTATGCACAATAACAGAGAGAGAGAAAACCCCTACTGTATGTACAATAACAGAAAGAGAGAGAACCCCTACTGTATGCACAATAACAGAAAGAGAACCCCTACTGTATGTACAATAACAGAAAGAGAGAGAACCCCTACTGTATGCACAATAACAGAAAGAGAACCCCTACTGTATGCACAATAACAGAAAGAGAGAGAACCCCTACTGTATGCACAATAACAGAAAGAGAACCCCTACTGTATGCACAATAACAGAAAGAGAACCCTTACTGTATGCACAATAACAGAAAGAGAGAGAACCCCTACTGTATGCACAATAACAGAAAGAGAGAGAACCCCTACTGTATGCACAATAACAGAAAGAGAACCCCTACTGTATGCACAATAACAGAAAGAGAGAGAACCCCTACTGTATGCACAATAACAGAAAGAGAACCCCTACTGTATGCACAATAACAGAGAGAGAGAGAACCCCTACTGTATGCACAATAACAGAAAGAAAGAGAACCCCTACTGTATGCACAATAACAGAGAGAGAGAGAACCCCTAATGTATGCACAATAACAGAAAGAGAGAGAACCCCTAATGTATGCACAATAACAGAAAGAGAGAGAACCCCTACTGTATGCACAATAACAGAAAGAGAACCCCTACTGTATGCACAATAACAGAAAGAAAGAGAACCCCTACTGTATGCACAATAACAGAAAGAGAGAGAACCCTACTGTATGCACAATAACAGAGAGAGAACCCCTACTGTATGCACAATAACAGAGAGAAAGAGAACCCCTAATGTATGCACAATAACAGAAAGAGAGAACCCCTACTGTATGCACAATAACAGAAAGAGAGAGAACCCCTACTGTATGCACAATAACAGAAAGAGAGAGAACCCCTACTGTATGCACAATAACACAAAGAGAGAGAACCCCTACTGTATGCACAATAACAGAAAGAGAGAGAACCCCTACTGTATGCACAATAACACAAAGAGAGAGAACCCCTACTGTATGCACAATAACAGAAAGAAAGAAAACCCTACTGTATGCACAATAACAGAGAGAGAACCCCTACTGTATGCACAATAACAGAAAGAGAGAACCCCTACTGTATGCACAATAACAGAGAGAGAACCCCTACTGTATGCACAATAACAGAAAGAGAGAGAACCCCTAATGTATGCACAATAACAGAGAGAGAACCCCTACTGTATGCACAATAACAGAAAGAGAACCCCTACTGTATGCACAATAACAGAGAGAGAGAACCCCTACTGTATGCACAATAACAGAAAGAGAGAGAACCCCTACTGTATGCACAATAACAGAAAGAGAGAGAACCCCTAATGTATGCACAATAACAGAAAGAGAGAGAACCCCTAATGTATGCACAATAACAGAAAGAGAGAGAACCCCTACTGTATGCACAACAGAAAGAGAGAGAACCCCTACTGTATGCACAATAACAGAAAGAAAGAGAACCCCTACTGTATGCACAATAACAGAAAGAGAACCCCTACTGTATGCACAATAACAGAAAGAGAACCCCTACTGTATGCACAATAACAGAAAGAGAGAGAACCCCATATGTATGCACAATAACAGAAAGAGAACCCCTACTGTATGCACAATAACAGAAAGAGAGAGAACCCCTACTGTATGCACAATAACAGAAAGAGAGAGAACCCCTAATGTATGCACAATAACAGAAAGAGAGAGAACCCCTAATGTATGCACAATAACAGAAAGAGAGAGAACCCCTACTGTATGCACAACAGAAAGAGAGAGAACCCCTACTGTATGCACAATAACAGAAAGAAAGAGAACCCCTACTGTGTGCACAATAACAGAAAGAGAACCCCTACTGTATGCACAATAACAGAAAGAAAGAGAACCCCTAATGTATGCACAATAACAGAAAGAGAGAGAACCCCTACTGTATGCACAATAACAGAGAGAGAACCCCTACTGTATGCACAATAACAGAAAGAGAGAGAACCCCTACTGTATGCACAATAACAGAAAGAGAACCCCTACTGTACGCACAATAACAGAAAGAGAGAGAACCCCTACTGTATGCACAATAACAGAAAGAGAACCCCTACTGTATGCACAATAACAGAAAGAGAGAGAACCCCTACTGTATGCACAACAACAGAAAGAGAACCCCTACTGTATGCACAATAACAGAAAGAGATCCCTTACTGTATGCACAATAACAGAGAGAGAGAACCCCTACTGTATGCACAATAACAGAAAGAGAACCCCTACTGTATGCACAATAACAGAGAGAGAGAACCCCTACTGTATGCACAATAGCAGAAAGAGAACCCCTACTGTATGCACAATAACAGAAAGAGAGAGAACCCCTACTGTATGCACAATAACAGAGAGAGAACTCCTACTGTATGCACAATAACAGAAAGAGAACCCCTACTGTATGCACAATAACAGAAAGAGAGAGAACCCCTACTGTATGCACAATAACAGAGAGAACCCCTACTGTATGCACAATAACAGAAAGAGAACCCCTACTGTATGCACAATAACAGAGAGAGAACCCCTACTGTATGCACAATAACAGAGAGAGAGAACCCCTACTGTATGCACAATAACAGAAAGAGAGAGAACCCCTACTGTATGCACAATAACAGAAAGAGAGAGAACCCCTACTGTATGCACAACAGAAAAAGAGAGAACCCCTACTGTATGCACAATAACAGAAAGAGAACCCCTACTGTATGCACAATAACAGAAAGAGAGAGAACCCCTAATGTATGCACAATAACAGAAAGAGAGAGAACCCCTACTGTATGCACAATAACAGAAAGAGAGAGAACCCCTACTGTATGCACAATAACAGAAAGAAAGAGAACCCCTAATGTATGCACAATAACAGAGAGAGAGAACCCCTACTGTATGCACAATAACAGAAAGAGAACCCCTACTGTATGCACAATAACAGAAAGAGAGAGAACCCCTAATGTATGCACAATAACAGAGAGAGAACCCCTACTGTATGCACAATAACAGAGAGAGAACCCCTACTGTATGCACAATAACAGAGAGAGAGAACCCCTACTGTATGCACAATAACAGAAAGCGAGAGAACCCCTACTGTATGCACAATAACAGAAAGAGAGAGAACCCCTACTGTATGCACAATAACAGAAAGAGAGAACCCCTACTGTATGCACAATAACAGAAAGAGAACCCCTACTGTATGCACAATAACAGAAAGAGAGAGAACCCCTAATGTATGCACAATAACAGAAAGAGAGAGAACCCCTAATGTATGCACAATAACAGAGAGAGAACCCCTACTGTATGCACAATAACAGAAAGAGAACCCCTACTGTATGCACAATAACAGAAAGAGAGAGAACCCCTACTGTATGCACAATAACAGAAAGAGAGAGAACCCCTACTGTATGCACAACAGAAAGAGAGAGAACCCCTACTGTATGCACAATAACAGAAAGAGAGAACCCCTACTGTATGCACAATAACAGAAAGAGAACCCCTACTGTATGCACAATAACAGAAAGAGAGAGAACCCCTAATGTATGCACAATAACAGAAAGAGAGAGAACCCCTAATGTATGCACAATAACAGAGAGAGAACCCCTACTGTATGCACAATAACAGAAAGAGAACCCCTACTGTATGCACAATAACAGAAAGAGAGAGAACCCCTACTGTATGCACAATAACAGAAAGAGAGAGAACCCCTACTGTATGCACAATAACAGAAAGAAAGAGAACCCCTAATGTATGCACAATAACAGAGAGAGAGAACCCCTACTGTATGCACAATAACAGAAAGAGAACCCCTACTGTATGCACAATAACAGAAAGAGAGAGAACCCCTAATGTATGCACAATAACAGAGAGAGAACCCCTACTGTATGCACAATAACAGAGAGAGAACCCCTACTGTATGCACAATAACAGAGAGAGAGAACCCCTACTGTATGCACAATAACAGAAAGCGAGAGAACCCCTACTGTATGCACAATAACAGAAAGAGAGAGAACCCCTACTGTATGCACAATAACAGAAAGAGAGAACCCCTACTGTATGCACAATAACAGAAAGAGAACCCCTACTGTATGCACAATAACAGAAAGAGAGAGAACCCCTAATGTATGCACAATAACAGAAAGAGAGAGAACCCCTAATGTATGCACAATAACAGAGAGAGAACCCCTACTGTATGCACAATAACAGAAAGAGAACCCCTACTGTATGCACAATAACAGAAAGAGAGAGAACCCCTACTGTATGCACAATAACAGAAAGAGAGAGAACCCCTACTGTATGCACAACAGAAAGAGAGAGAACCCCTACTGTATGCACAATAACAGAAAGAGAACCCCTACTGTATGCACAATAACAGAAAGAGAGAGAACCCCTAATGTATGCACAATAACAGAAAGAGAGAGAACCCCTACTGTATGCACAATAACAGAAAGAGAGAGAACCCCTACTGTATGCACAATAACAGAAAGAAAGAGAACCCCTAATGTATGCACAATAACACAGAGAGAGAGAACCCTACTGTATGCACAACAGAAAGAGAGAGAACCCCTACTGTATGCACAATAACAGAAAGAGAACCCCTACTGTATGCACAATAACAGAAAGAAAGAGAACCCCTAATGTATGCACAATAACAGAAAGAGAGAGAACCCCTACTGTATGCACAATAACAGAGAGAGAACCCTTACTGTATGCACAATAACAGAAAGAGAGAGAACCCCTAATGTATGCACAATAACAGAAAGAGAACCCCTACTGTATGCACAATAACAGAAAGAGAGAGAACCCCTACTGTATGCACAATAACAGCAAGAGAGAGAACCCCTACTGTATGCACAATGACAGAAAGAGAGAGAACCCCTACTGTATGCACAATAACAGAAAGAGAGAGAACCCCTACTGTATGCACAATAACAGAGAGAGAACCCCTACTGTATGCACAATAACAGAGAGAGAACCCCTAATGTATGCACAATAACAGAAAGAGAGAGAACCCCTAATGTATGCACAATAACAGAGAGAGAACCCCTACTGTATGCACAATAACAGAAAGAGAACCCCTACTGTATGCACAATAACAGAAAGAGAGAGAACCCCTACTGTATGCACAATAACAGAAAGAGAGAGAACCCCTACTGTATGCACAACAGAAAGAGAGAGAACCCCTACTGTATGCACAATAACAGAAAGAGAACCCCTACTGTATGCACAATAACAGAAAGAGAGAGAACCCCTAATGTATGCACAATAACAGAAAGAGAGAGAACCCCTACTGTATGCACAATAACAGAAAGAGAGAGAACCCCTACTGTATGCACAATAACAGAAAGAAAGAGAACCCCTAATGTATGCACAATAACACAGAGAGAGAGAACCCTACTGTATGCACAACAGAAAGAGAGAGAACCCCTACTGTATGCACAATAACAGAAAGAGAACCCCTACTGTATGCACAATAACAGAAAGAAAGAGAACCCCTAATGTATGCACAATAACAGAAAGAGAGAGAACCCCTACTGTATGCACAATAACAGAGAGAACCCCTACTGTATGCACAATAACAGAAAGAGAGAGAACCCCTAATGTATGCACAATAACAGAAAGAGAACCCCTACTGTATGCACAATAACAGAAAGAGAGAGAACCCCTACTATATGCACAATAACAGAAAGAGAGAGAACCCCTACTGTATGTACAATGACAGAAAGAGAGAGAACCCCTACTGTATGCACAATGACAGAAAGAGAGAGAACCCCTACTGTATGCACAATAACAGAAAGAGAGAGAACCCCTACTGTATGCACAATAACAGAGAGAGAACCCCTACTGTATGCACAATAACAGAGAGAGAGAGAACCCCTACTGTATGCACAATGACAGAAAGAGAGAGAACCCCTACTGTATGCACAATAACAGAAAGAGAGAGAACCCCTACTGTATGCACAATAACAGAGAGAGAACCCCTACTGTATGCACAATAACAGAGAGAGAGAGAACCCCTACTGTATGCACAATAACAGAAAGAAAGAGAACCCCTACTGTATGCACAATAACAGAAAGAAAGAGAACCCCTACTGTATGCACAATAACAGAGAGAGAACCCCTAATGTATGCACAATAACAGAAAGAGATCCCCTACTGTATGCACAATAACAGAAAGAGAGAGAACCCCTACTGTATGCACAATAACAGAAAGAGAGAGAACCCCTACTGTATGCACAATAACAGAAAGAGAACCCCTACTGTATGCACAATAACAGAAAGAGAGAGAACCCCTACTGTATGCACAATAACAGAAAGAGAGAGAACCCCTACTGTATGCACAATAACAGAAAGAGAGAGAACCCCTACTGTATGCACAATAACAGAAAGAGAGAGAACCCCTACTGTATGCACAATAACAGAAAGAGAACCCCTACTGTATGCACAATAACAGAGAGAGAACCCCTACTGTATGCACAATAACAGAGAGAGAGAACCCCTACTGTATGCACAATAACAGAGAGAGAACCCCTACTGTATGCACAATAACAGAGAGAGAACTCCTACTGTATGCACAATAACAGAGAGAGAACCCCTACTGTATGCACAATAACAGAGAGAGAGAAAACCCCTACTGTATGTACAATAACAGAAAGAGAGAGAACCCCTACTGTATGCACAATAACAGAAAGAGAACCCCTACTGTATGTACAATAACAGAAAGAGAGAGAACCCCTACTGTATGCACAATAACAGAAAGAGAACCCCTACTGTATGCACAATAACAGAAAGAGAGAGAACCCCTACTGTATGCACAATAACAGAAAGAGAACCCCTACTGTATGCAAAATAACAGAAAGAGAACCCTTACTGTATGCACAATAACAGAAAGAGAGAGAACCCCTACTGTATGCACAATAACAGAAAGAGAGAGAACCCCTACTGTATGCACAATAACAGAAAGAGAACCCCTACTGTATGCACAATAACAGAAAGAGAGAGAACCCCTACTGTATGCACAATAACAGAAAGAGAACCCCTACTGTATGCACAATAACAGAGAGAGAGAGAACCCCTACTGTATGCACAATAACAGAAAGAAAGAGAACCCCTACTGTATGCACAATAACAGAGAGAGAGAGAACCCCTAATGTATGCACAATAACAGAAAGAGAGAGAACCCCTAATGTATGCACAATAACAGAAAGAGAGAGAACCCCTACTGTATGCACAATAACAGAAAGAGAACCCCTACTGTATGCACAATAACAGAAAGAAAGAGAACCCCTACTGTATGCACAATAACAGAAAGAAAGAGAACCCCTACTGTATGCACAATAACAGAAAGAGAGAGAACCCTACTGTATGCACAATAACAGAGAGAGAACCCCTACTGTATGCACAATAACAGAGAGAAAGAGAACCCCTAATGTATGCACAATAACAGAAAGAGAGAACCCCTACTGTATGCACAATAACAGAAAGAGAGAGAACCCCTACTGTATGCACAATAACAGAAAGAGAGAGAACCCCTACTGTATGCACAATAACACAAAGAGAGAGAACCCCTACTGTATGCACAATAACAGAAAGAGAGAGAACCCCTAATGTATGCACAATAACAGAGAGAGAGAGAATCCCTAATGTATGCACAATAACAGAGAGAGAGAGAACCCCTACTGTATGCACAATAACAGAAAGAGAACACCTACTGTATGCACAATAACAGAAAGAAAGAGAACCCCTACTGTATGCACAATAACACAAAGAGAGAGAATCCCTAATGTATGCACAATAACAGAAAGAGAGAGAACCCCTACTGTATGCACAATAACAGAGAGAGAGAGAACCCCTACTGTATGCACAATAACAGAGAGAGAGAACCCCTACTGTATGCACAATAACAGAGAGAGAACCCCTACTGTATGCACAATAACAGAAAGAAAGAGAACCCCTAATGTATGCACAATAACAGAAAGAGAGAGAACCCCTACTGTATGCACAATAACAGAAAGAGAACCCCTACTGTATGCACAATAACAGAAAGAAAGAGAACCCCTAATGTATGCACAATAACAGAAAGAGAGAGAACCCCTACTGTATGCACAATAACAGAGAGAACCCCTACTGTATGCACAATAACAGAAAGAGAGAGAACCCCTAATGTATGCACAATAACAGAAAGAGAACCCCTACTGTATGCACAATAACAGAAAGAGAGAGAACCCCTACTATATGCACAATAACAGAAAGAGAGAGAACCCCTACTGTATGTACAATGACAGAAAGAGAGAGAACCCCTACTGTATGCACAATGACAGAAAGAGAGAGAACCCCTACTGTATGCACAATAACAGAAAGAGAGAGAACCCCTACTGTATGCACAATAACAGAGAGAGAACCCCTACTGTATGCACAATAACAGAGAGAGAGAGAACCCCTACTGTATGCACAATGACAGAAAGAGAGAGAACCCCTACTGTATGCACAATAACAGAAAGAGAGAGAACCCCTACTGTATGCACAATAACAGAGAGAGAACCCCTACTGTATGCACAATAACAGAGAGAGAGAGAACCCCTACTGTATGCACAATAACAGAAAGAAAGAGAACCCCTACTGTATGCACAATAACAGAAAGAAAGAGAACCCCTACTGTATGCACAATAACAGAGAGAGAACCCCTAATGTATGCACAATAACAGAAAGAGATCCCCTACTGTATGCACAATAACAGAAAGAGAGAGAACCCCTACTGTATGCACAATAACAGAAAGAGAGAGAACCCCTACTGTATGCACAATAACAGAAAGAGAACCCCTACTGTATGCACAATAACAGAAAGAGAGAGAACCCCTACTGTATGCACAATAACAGAAAGAGAGAGAACCCCTACTGTATGCACAATAACAGAAAGAGAGAGAACCCCTACTGTATGCACAATAACAGAAAGAGAGAGAACCCCTACTGTATGCACAATAACAGAAAGAGAACCCCTACTGTATGCACAATAACAGAGAGAGAACCCCTACTGTATGCACAATAACAGAGAGAGAGAACCCCTACTGTATGCACAATAACAGAGAGAGAACCCCTACTGTATGCACAATAACAGAGAGAGAACTCCTACTGTATGCACAATAACAGAGAGAGAACCCCTACTGTATGCACAATAACAGAGAGAGAGAAAACCCCTACTGTATGTACAATAACAGAAAGAGAGAGAACCCCTACTGTATGCACAATAACAGAAAGAGAACCCCTACTGTATGTACAATAACAGAAAGAGAGAGAACCCCTACTGTATGCACAATAACAGAAAGAGAACCCCTACTGTATGCACAATAACAGAAAGAGAGAGAACCCCTACTGTATGCACAATAACAGAAAGAGAACCCCTACTGTATGCAAAATAACAGAAAGAGAACCCTTACTGTATGCACAATAACAGAAAGAGAGAGAACCCCTACTGTATGCACAATAACAGAAAGAGAGAGAACCCCTACTGTATGCACAATAACAGAAAGAGAACCCCTACTGTATGCACAATAACAGAAAGAGAGAGAACCCCTACTGTATGCACAATAACAGAAAGAGAACCCCTACTGTATGCACAATAACAGAGAGAGAGAGAACCCCTACTGTATGCACAATAACAGAAAGAAAGAGAACCCCTACTGTATGCACAATAACAGAGAGAGAGAGAACCCCTAATGTATGCACAATAACAGAAAGAGAGAGAACCCCTAATGTATGCACAATAACAGAAAGAGAGAGAACCCCTACTGTATGCACAATAACAGAAAGAGAACCCCTACTGTATGCACAATAACAGAAAGAAAGAGAACCCCTACTGTATGCACAATAACAGAAAGAAAGAGAACCCCTACTGTATGCACAATAACAGAAAGAGAGAGAACCCTACTGTATGCACAATAACAGAGAGAGAACCCCTACTGTATGCACAATAACAGAGAGAAAGAGAACCCCTAATGTATGCACAATAACAGAAAGAGAGAACCCCTACTGTATGCACAATAACAGAAAGAGAGAGAACCCCTACTGTATGCACAATAACAGAAAGAGAGAGAACCCCTACTGTATGCACAATAACACAAAGAGAGAGAACCCCTACTGTATGCACAATAACAGAAAGAGAGAGAACCCCTAATGTATGCACAATAACAGAGAGAGAGAGAATCCCTAATGTATGCACAATAACAGAAAGAGAACACCTACTGTATGCACAATAACAGAAAGAGAGAGAACCCCTACTGTATGCACAATAACAGAAAGAGAGAGAACCCCTAATGTATGCACAATAACAGAAAGAGAGAGAACCCCTACTGTATGCACAATAACAGAAAGAGAGAGAACCCCTACTGTATGCACAATAACAGAAAGAGAACCCCTACTGTATGCACAATAACAGAAAGAGAGAGAACCCCTACTGTATGCACAATAACAGAAAGAGAACCCCTACTGTATGCAAAATAACAGAAAGAGAACCCTTACTGTATGCACAATAACAGAAAGAGAGAGAACCCCTACTGTATGCACAATAACAGAAAGAGAGAGAACCCCTACTGTATGCACAATAACAGAAAGAGAACCCCTACTGTATGCACAATAACAGAAAGAGAGAGAACCCCTACTGTATGCACAATAACAGAAAGAGAACCCCTACTGTATGCACAATAACAGAGAGAGAGAGAACCCCTACTGTATGCACAATAACAGAAAGAAAGAGAACCCCTACTGTATGCACAATAACAGAGAGAGAGAGAACCCCTAATGTATGCACAATAACAGAAAGAGAGAGAACCCCTAATGTATGCACAATAACAGAAAGAGAGAGAACCCCTACTGTATGCACAATAACAGAAAGAGAACCCCTACTGTATGCACAATAACAGAAAGAAAGAGAACCCCTACTGTATGCACAATAACAGAAAGAAAGAGAACCCCTACTGTATGCACAATAACAGAAAGAGAGAGAACCCTACTGTATGCACAATAACAGAGAGAGAACCCCTACTGTATGCACAATAACAGAGAGAAAGAGAACCCCTAATGTATGCACAATAACAGAAAGAGAGAACCCCTACTGTATGCACAATAACAGAAAGAGAGAGAACCCCTACTGTATGCACAATAACAGAAAGAGAGAGAACCCCTACTGTATGCACAATAACACAAAGAGAGAGAACCCCTACTGTATGCACAATAACAGAAAGAGAGAGAACCCCTAATGTATGCACAATAACAGAGAGAGAGAGAATCCCTAATGTATGCACAATAACAGAAAGAGAACACCTACTGTATGCACAATAACAGAAAGAGAGAGAACCCCTACTGTATGCACAATAACACAAAGAGAGAGAATCCCTAATGTATGCAATATGATGGTGAAATTAAAATGTTGATCACATTAAAAATTCCATAAAGTGGTAAGAACCCCGATATACAAGCCGGGCTTACGCTGTAACACGTGGCAGCAGAGGCCGCTTCTTCATGCTACAGACACATATGCAGGGATTTCCCAAACAGTGAGAATGCTAAATATTGGAATTAACAACAAAAATGTGCTTTATTTTTAACTGGTACGGTAATTCCCCAACGCGTTAGCAAATTAGAAAAAAACAAATGAGTAAATAATGGCAATTTGCTGATTTTGATGGTATTTACGGAACGCTGATATTTCCCATCATTAAGATACGGTGAAATGTAATGCACATTTATTATCACGTACCCCAGGCTGCCGTTAGGCTTATCTTGCCTATGAATATAATGGCCACTATATGCACGATAATGAAAACCAGCGATTCCCAGCAGGGGATTTGGGAACACCAAAGGGTTCGTGAAGGGGTCTACAAAAACGGAAATGGCGGATCCCATTATGTCCCAGTATCGCGGGTTACTGACTGCGCACTGGGTAAGGCCCCAAACTGCAGCCTAGCCTGGGTGGTATAGCGGTTAATTACGGTACTGCGGAAGCTTCCGAAGTTGCTCCTTGCAATGCATTGCATACACAGCTGCAAGGCATTGTGGGGCGTGACTTTGGAAGGTCTGGCAGTAATTGACAGCTATTCCTCCCCCCCCCCTCATGCTGTCTGCACACACCAAGGTGCAATTTGTGTTCCTCAACGAGCTGAGGAAACTCCACTGCCTGGGATCGTTCAAACAGTTTCCTAGCCTAGTCTGATGAGTAGGTAATACGATGTATTAATTCGGGGTTTCGGGACAAATATTTTCTAGCAGGGGATGTAGAGAGTAAAAAAGTACAATGCTCCTTCCTTCCTCCCACGGTCTAGGACGCGTCGCCGTGGCCGATCACCGATCATTCGCAAAGTACAGCTAGTCACAGTCCGTTTCACCACGAAGGTAAGTCGCTAACCTTTACCCCTTACCCTAAAACCCCTAACTTTAACCCCTTACCCTAAAACCCCTAACCTTAATCCCTTACCCTAACACCACTAACCATAACCCCTTACCCTAAAACCCCTAACCTTAACCCCTAACCTTAAACCTTACCCTAAAAACCCCTAACCTTAACTCTGTACCCTAAAACCCCTCAAATTAACCCCAAATACTAACACCAATCCCTCTAACCACTTACTTAGCGTCGCAGTGAAACATCCGGCAGCTAGCTATCTCCTGCGGCTGATCGGCGGCGAGATGGCCGAGGCGAAACGTCCGTCCTCCCACCCTCATTGCATAGCTAGCAGGAATTACCTCCTATTTAGGAGCAGAGGTAATTACCGTATAGTTATCCAGATTTTAATTTTGCATCTTATCAAATTTTCCTGCAATCTTCATGAATTGGGCGATATCTGTCCGCTTAAAATGCCAGTTATCTATATTTAAAAAAAAAAAAAAAATCCCGGATGCGATATTAACGCCGCGATATTAACGCCGCGATATTAACGACCTGCCCGAGGAATCCCATTTTCCATGCTCACGGAAAGCACAGCGGGAGTCACAGGTTTGTGCGTCGTCGTATTTTGTTAGCTAATTATGTAATCATCAACAAAACGAACAGGACGTGTCACATAAGTTTTACAATTACACAGGACCTGGCAAAATGATAAAATATTCAATTTTTATAGGAAATAAATGAGAAAACGATTCGCTTTTTAGGGTGACAGAATCAGGCAAAGGAAGTTAATTACAGTGATGAATTGTTTAAAAGTCAATTTAAAAACGACATAACGATTACCTGCACACTTCCAAACATCATTCAGAAGAAACCCACACTCCTCACAAACATCTCTCTGAGTAACAGCTAACGTATCATTCCTTCCTACGGTACCTGTGCATAAGCACCGTGATCCTCCAGGCTACACACAGTAGGCAGGGCTCAGCTGGGATTACATGTCAAATGTCATTCCGTCTTTCCACTGGGGGTGAAACTTCAGCACCATCAGTAAGGACGGAACAACCAGCTCTGCCTGTGTTCATGCAGCTCAGGGATACAATATTACCAAGATTTGTTCGCTCTAATCCTGGGGCGGCCAACTCCAGTCCTCAAGGGCCAGCAACAGGTCAGGTTTTAAGGATATCCCTGCTTCAGCACAGGTGACTCAATCAGTGACCCCAGTGCTGAAGCAGGGATATCCTGAAAACCTGACCTGTCGGTGCCTCTTGAGGATGGGAGTTGGCCACCCCTGCTCTAAACTATGATTACAAGAGCGTCCTTTGTGAACATTTGTCTGTGTCACCTGGCTAGTTATATCTGCATTTCCCACAGTTCTTCTTTCTCCTTCCTTGTGCGCTAAAACAGTCCGTATCTGTCCGACAGATCCGTGTCAAATGTAATCACTTGTTTTGACAAGTTACATGTGATTGGTCCCAAATGCTAATGGTCACAAGAGGAGAATCCTACTTCACGTCACATTTCGCGCTACTGATGCACAGAATCCACATCAGGTCTCCTAGTCTGAAAAACAGCTACGCGCTGGGAAAGCGTGTATGCAACACGGATCTTCAACGTATACCTACCTAAAATAATACTGCCTGACACACTCCCACACACAGGCACATTACAGGCATACCCCGGTTTAAGGACACTCACTTTAAGTACACTCGCAAGTTAGGACATATCGCCCAATAGGCAAATGGCAGCTCGCGCATGCGTCTGTCAGCACATCCTGAACAGCAATACCGGCTCCCTGCCTGTACTGAAGCTGTGCGCAAGCGGGGAGACTATAGAGTCTGTTAAAAATGCGTTATTTACATCAGTTATGCACGTATATGACGATTGCAGTACAGTACATGCATCGATAAGTGGGGAAAAAAACTAGTGCTTCATTTTAAGTACATTTTCACTTTACATACATGCTCCGGTCCCATTGCGTACGTTAATACGGGGTATGCCTGTATTCCACACAGGAGCTGCCAATGTTATCCTAAGTCTTGCCCAATGTACAGTTGCCTTTTCTTTTTAATTTGCACAGCAGGATTTAATTGCCTCTGCAATGCCACAGCACCATCTGATCCAGACAGGTCAGAAATTGATCTCTTTAAACCAATTGGTTCCGTCATAAGAGACAAGATAAAATGAAATAAATTAAAAGACACGCACATGGCTCTCCCATGCTGCTGGCCCAACAGCACCGCTCCCTTAATAATGGAGAAACTGATCGATTAGAAGCGTGCTCCGGCCCAGTGAAGCCTATTCATCACTCGTGACACAGAGCCGTTTGCATTGAGGATATGTTCATGACACCCCCGTGAGAAATCTATCTGCAGGATGCAGGCCTCCTGGGCAGGGAGAGAAGATTAGGGGAACAGCCCATGTCCTGTTTTAGGTTCGGATTCTATCTAGTTGGAAGCGGTTGTCTACCCTTCGGGAGTTTATATCTCCGGCTGTATTATTGGCTACTTAGGATGCATTACCTTATTCAGGGTGCAGGTGTCGTGCGAGCTGGGCGGTGACCATGATGGGCGCCAGGAATTTTATTTATTCAAACAGCAGCTTTATTATCTTTTTTATACAGTCTCACATGTTATACAGAGTGCATGTTCTATATCCAATTGAGTGTCCTTGAGGCTCATACTGTTGGTATGGCTCCCCTAGGTGCCCGTATCTCAGCCCGCTTGGAAGGCGCTCAGGCTTTATGCTTCTTATGTTACCTAAAGCATCCCTCTGCTCTATAGCACCGGCTGGGCTCCATGTCCCTTGGCGGGCCTGGTAGTAGTGAGATCAGCCTCCCCATCTTGGGCTGCCTGCCACCTCATGGCCTTCTGGATGAGAGCCAGCTATGAACCCTCTGATGGGGCTGGTCCAACTATGCCTAGTGGCTATGGCTTCTGGAGCCCCCTCTGGACATAGGATGTCTCTCTGTGAGCCTTTAGAGTCGTATGGGACCATCTCTGTGGGACCGATCTAAACAGTGTACTCTCACCAATTAGAAAAACAATAAAAGGGGATCCTAAACATAGGCACTTCTTTACACTAATCACACTATTCATACTATTCACAATGAGACCCCTTCTCTTCAACTCCTCCTGAGATCGGAGTTCCAGAAGCTTCCCCCTTACTATTTATATCCCAGCCTGATGTCACTCTCTCCAGGCTTAAGATGGTGGGGCTTAACTTCTGCTGAGTCACGTCAGCACCATGTGATGGGGGAGGGGCGTTACTCTGTGTGGGCCCACACAGCTTATTCCTTAAGGCCCGAGTAATTCCAAAAGGGGAGGTACAATAATTAGGACTGGGGCTTCAAAGCATTGAATTATTCAGCTGGTGCATTCTAGATCAGGGGCGGCAAACTCCAGTCCTCAAGGGCCACCAACACTTTTGCGTGTTGTAGGGTGTGCTCTTATGCAAGGAGTCGTAAAATAAATATACTATTACCGTTCCGAACACTGATTTTCAAAGTCATAACCCGGCTGCAACTGTTCTTGACACACACATTTTTTTTTAAATTTTTTTTACCTAAATTAATAAATTACTAGCATCTTAAGTGTTTAAAAACCCTCAAACATCTTTTTGCATGAATACATAAAATGGTAAATGATTATTTTTGCTAGGTAGTAAGAAAATATTATTTTATCTTTGAGAGTATGTCATTCTTTGAATGATATTAAAACACAATTTTCCCACTGTCACCAAATGTACTTTGTGCGTTTATTTTTTGACAGTAATTTTTTACCACATTTACATTTTATTGTTTTCTAAGGAACAATGAAGAGAAAATATTCAATTAAACTACTCCACCGCTACTGAAAAATTGTAGTAAAATTATACTATAATGTAATCACTCATCCAAGTTATGATGTGAAAATAAAATATATATTGCATTAATACAGATGACTGGTATATTTATTAAACAAGTATTATGTGTTATGCATCAACCCCAACATCGGATGACCTTGGCCATGCCCTTCTATTTGGCTTTGATTCTACAGTTGTGAAACACCTTGCTCACCCACTGCTCTCCATTACTGTTCCACCTCCGCAGGTACAAGGAAACCTTTATATGTCTCCTAATGACCAAAGCAGGAGCATCAAATTAGTTCAAAGACATCAAGAGAAGAGACTGAGCTCAAGGAGCAATTGAAGTGTTTGGCGTGTTCCAAGTGTTACCGCTTGAATAAGTATCTGCGATGCTAGAGAGTGGTTTGTCCCCCAAGGGATGACAATCTTGATGAGTTCCAGATGGGAAGCGGCATTTGTTAGCGAAGCACCTCTTTTATTTTATTTGTGTTTTATTAGCGCTTCTATATAGCCTGGATGTAGGAATCTATTGCACAAGGGCAGGGGGCTCTTAATGTAACTAACCTTGGTTTGCCTTTCACCCAAGATAGGAAATGCTAGATGCCTTTAGAACAGTTTCTAGAGGGCAAGATAGATAGCCCTCCATTTCATGCTAAGGATGTTTGAGCTGCAGATATATCTTTTCCACTAGCTTTTGGTGCAGTGTTTCACCTCTATGTTAAGAAACAATACATTGCTTTAGAAGAACCACCTTGAAATTGCCACTCCTGGAAAATGTAAACACAATTTACTAAAAAGAAAGAGAGAAAAAAAAAAAAAAGATTATTTCAGTAATAAAAAAAAAGAGAAAAAAGAAACAAACAAAAAGGATTACAAAAGCGGAGGTCTTTAACCTTTGCTGGCGTCCCCACTACTTAGATTTGGAACATTTATCTGATAACACTTAAAGGGCCAGCCACATGCACTGAGCTCTGTGAAATCAGGCATATATATACGCCAGGTAAACTAATTAGGTAATGGACGTTATTTTCCGAGCTTAACGAGTATCCCCTAAGCTAATTATATGCAAACAAACAAAAAAAAAACGGCCGTCGTTTGACTCATTAGCATAGTCTCTCTCCACGAGTTGTTTCAGGGTGGGGTTGAGTGTATATACAGTATAGCACTTGGGAGTCTAGTAACATAGGTCTCTCTCTGGACGGCACCAACGCCACCTTTAGGTATAACCTAAATAACACCAGGTTAAATCCCTGTGCTAACCTGAACGGCCTTCAGTGGATTTGCAATGTGAGGGGGAACACATCCTTTGCATGTCGTTAGCACTAACGGCCGGAAACACAATAATCACACGTTATTTAAGGAGTCGCACTGGGTCAATGTTAGGTTGTTTGCTTTAGTGCAGCGATTCCCAACTCCTGTCCCCAAGCACCACTAACGGTGCAGCTGGTAGGGATACCCCTGCTGGGGCGCCTGCGCTAATGAGGATAGCCTTACAACCTGCACGGAACCTCTGTTTTAGTGGATAGGCGTTGTGATTAACCGAAGGTTCATTTAGGTTAACGGGAGGTTAAATAGGCCAAAGGCGCTTAGCGCATCTAGCCCCAAATGAGCTCTAATTCTGTGATGTTAAACTTATTTTAACTGGACAATAACAGAACACCGTTTAATATTTTTAAACTGGATACCAACATCAAAATGGACTTAAACTCGGTGTGCTCAAATTCAGTAGGATTTTGCCATTTTATAAGTGATAATAATGTGTACGAGCCAAGACTAAAAGAGAGATATTAGAAGCCAATGTCTACGTTGGAAATATAACAAGTTGATACCATGGTGTATAAAAACAAATCCCCCAGGAAGTGCTGGTACTTTAGTAAAAGACACAACTCTCTGAATGGAGCTGCGATGCCATCCAGTGTCACTGCCGGCACACAGCAAATCGTGCCTTACTACCAATTGCTTTAATATAGAAATTGCATCTATTGTACCTTATTCTACCCCCATCTCTGCCAGCGGGGGCAGCAGCAGTGCTGCATTGCTTGCTTTGTTCCTCTGGCAGGGAAGAGAGTAGTATCCCCAACCTGCACACGCAAACAGCAAGGGGGGTTACTATACAATCGTGCTGCTCTAATTATCTGCTGCTGGAATGCATCGTGGCGGGATAAACAGATAAAATGTGCAAGACAGTAACTGTGTGCATAACAGTAAGGGCAAGAGAAAAATGCATTACTTCAGAATGGAAATGGAAAATGTTACGTTGTGGTAAAACTTTACGCCTAAGGAGTTTTCTATGCTGGAAGCAGCGGGGCTTAGGAGCTGAACCGTGTTCATATCAGCTCCGCGGACCCCCTGACTCCAGAGATACTTACCGCCGACTCCGGTAGCATCCCCAGCCAGGTAATCAATATGGAGGTTTAAATCTCCTGGGGAACAGGAGCCAATAGGAAGCCGTAACATCACCCATGGCGGCTTCCTATTGGCCCGCGAGCTGCGGCAGGTGTAAGAATCATGGAACTGCAGCGGCACCTTTCCCGGTAACTATCTCGTGAAGCAGGGCCTCCCCGGAGCCCAAATGAACACGGTTCAGCTCTGGAGACCCCCTGCTTTGTATCTATTTAAAAACATAGTTGCAATGCTCCTTTAAATGGCCACTTTGTGACTGGAAGCTCTAAGCCAACTACAGCGCACAAATACATTTATTACCAAATGTGTGCATGCTCAATATGCCTAATGGATCCTGTATATGGTTGATATTATCGCACTAACTGCTTTAATAAAAGTGCTTGTAAGATAAGCTACAGTAAATCAACGGTTTATATATATATACACACACACATGTATAGGTCTATGTATCTATACATATATTACATATACACTCCCATAAACACAGGTGTGTGTGTGCGTGCGTGCGTCTTATTTGGAAAGAACTGGGTAGCTGAAGCTCTGCCCTATAGGAACATCTGACGAGTCCTAGTTAAGGGGTTGGTTCCTTGGGAAGGTGATAACTAGTATAATCATTCATCTCTATTCAAGAATAACCAAGAGATCAAGTCAGGCTGCTAAGCAGTATCCCTTCACCCTGCGCACATGGCCAGTCTGACAAAGGGACACAACGGAGTGACGGGGGCCTCGTCCATGCGGAGGGCGCGCGTGCGAGCGACGTCACGCGCTGATGAAGCTGAGGCGATTCCTGACCTGTTAACTGTCGTTGCACCCTCATTGGGCGGACCACTCACGTGACCCGCCCATCGCGCGCCAAATACAAAATAATTTGTCTGCTCAAGCTGCTCTCCATGGAACGGTCATGGACGCATGCGCGCTACAGAGGATCCCATTGAGACCACGTGATTCATCGCGCAGCACTAAAGCGCGCGCTCTCAGCCTGACACGGTATTTAAGGACTCTCCGGAATTGTTTTTTTCAGTCTTGCAAAGACGAATATGTTACATAACTACGCAAATATTCTGTTTCTGCTCCGGTGAAATAACAGCTTCAACCAACGGCATGTCTCCGACCGAGGGCTGTTCTATAGAGGGCGCGCTTGCTGCGCCGTGCGAGCGGCAGTTATAGTTGGCTGTGGTTAGTCAGCCTTCCTATAATGGTGCCGCACGCACAGCAGTGAGCGTGGAGCCAACCTACAGGGGAGAAGATGGGGAAAAGAAAGATTTTGCGCTGCTACCGCCGCTGAAAGGTGTGTGTATATGTATGTACAATATTAATAAATAATTTATTAACGTATTTATTTATTTATTATAAACGTATTTATAACTCTGTACAGCAAGGGGGTGCAAACTGTTTTCCCTGCGTCCCCCTGCCGGCGGTCACCTCACCCCACGCCCCCCCCCCCCCCCTCACCCCGGCTCCGGCCATGGCGACGCGTGTGGAGCCAAGGTAAGTAAAGGTTTACAGAGGCCCTGCAGCTCCCCCGGCACTTAATTTAAGTGCCTTTGGAAAGCGCGCGGGGCCTCTGTAACCCCCCCCACCCCCCACCCCCCACCCCCCCTGGCAGTCTCTTGCGCACCGCGGCTGTACAGCACAATGACAGATACCATGGAATATTCCATACATCGTGCTTCCGGTTATTTAATGAAACCTAAATGTTTAACACACTTCTGTAGCAATCCTAAAAATGGCAGAACCAGATCCCCAAATATTTTGTCACCCCCTTAATCACATACAGTATGCAGTGTTCCTATACAGTGCACAGTGCAGCCGTAAGTATCAGTCCAACTTAACAAGATATAACACACAATCTACGCATACACACGCACACACATACACAATCATTTACATACACAAATTACCTCACTGTGTCGTTCACAGCCTACACACAAAATGTGTGCGGCACGCGCGTTCGCACAGGCGTGCGCACGGCCGCACACACTATATTACGGGCCTTAGAGATTTTCTGCACCTACAGCTGCACTTTTAGGGCTTAAGATATAAAGGTGTTTATTTTTTTAACACACTTTCCAAACGCCCCTGGCCGGCGGCTCACCTTAGTAATAGATATGAGCGAGCCGGAGAACTCGCCGTCTCCGATAAGAATAAGAAACGAGCTTTATGTCAGCACTTGCAAAGAGTAAGCTGTGAAAAACAGCCGACTTCGAGGAATCCATCATTATAACAGCAGTATCACTGCGGCAAAGTGACAAGGAAATGGATAATGGACAATAAAGAAAAGACTAATGGAGGCACGGAGGCGGCGGTAACAAAAAAAAGGGGAACACAAAATATATTAATCAGATTAATGCATGCACGCAGATTGTTGTGCTGTGTGGTCTTTAAAGTTACTTGGAAACAATCTTTCTGGCTAGCGGTATATAGTAAATATTTGGTTTCGTAATGTTAAAAGGCAGTTTTTATGGGATATTACCTGATTTTTATCGTTAGAGGTATCAGCTCGTTATTCATTTTAAGGAGTTGCCTGCCCGAGGAACTAATTGTGCGCATACTAATTGTGCTTGCACCCAGTAATTAACGACGGATTTTAGTATGCAGGGCTTCTCTGCCGACACTCTCACGGGAGGAGTCTGGGAAATAATAGGCAGAGCCCATAAAGCTGGAAAGGACAAAAAATGCAACAAGCCCGATATACAAAGCCCACAAAGTATCTGCCTTCATTTATAAGTGTATATTAACATACACGCAAATACGTGAAGCGTTCCATATTTTTAGAAGCAGATGAATAGCACTGTGGATTATACTGGACACATGATACATAAAGCTTGGCCCCCTGCAGACGAACTTACCAGAACTCCCTCCTACTGTCTCTGTACGTTCTCCCTACCTACCAATTAGACTGTAAGCTCCTCGGGGCAGGAACTCCTCTTCCTTAATGTTACTTTTATGCCTGTAGCACGTATTCCCTTGACCTGTTATTTATACTATCTGTTAATTATTTGATTACCACATGTATTACTACTGTGAAGCGCTATGTACATTAATGGCGCTATATAAATAAAGACATACAATACAATACAACATGAATACTGTATATGGAGGCTGGAAGAAATATACTCCTCAACCTGGCGTTTGCCTTTATCCCTACGCGAGGCACAATGAGTGTGGTTACTGAGTGGCTAAAAGGAAGAAGAAAATATAAGAAATAGTTAGAAGATATATGACCATATAGCAGCGATGTAGCGAGTACCCGGACATTACCCGGAACCCGGCACTATTTCAGCTACCCGGACATTACCCGGACCCGGCAGGAGAGGGCTGCATCTGGCACCGGGTAATTTTAGGGTAGCTGAAAATAGTTCAAAACTTACCTGCAGCCGGTGACGAAAGGTGAGGAAGACCGGTGAGGAAGACCGGTGAGGAAGACCGGTGAGGAAGACCGCAGCAAGCAGGAGCGTTCCTATTGGACAGCAGGCTCTTCCCTGGCTGTCCAATAGGAACGCTCCTGCAACAGTCACATGGTTCCCCGGCTCACACAGGCATCAGCTGTGTGCTCTGTTCCTGCTGCTCCCGCCGGCTTAACAAGGACTTCGGCTGCTGCCAACGCCACAGGACATCTCCTGCTGCTCCAAGATGTCGCTGTGGTCCTCCTCACCCTCTGCAGCGGTGTTCCTCACGCTGCAGGTAAGTGTCGTCCGGGTAACCGGGTACCCCTCCGGGTAAAATTATTCATTTTGCCCGGGTTTCCGTTACCCGGTTTTAGAAAAATATAGGATCCGGTACAACACTAGTCATCAACAGTGTAACAGTGTTCATACATTTATCCCATTTGTATCATACGGCCTATATTGTAAAGTTTGTCAAAATTATACACTGCCCCATACCGGGCGCCATAAAAAGAAAGATATACAGTACATACATTCTGCTCTTTACATCCATAAACTAAGATACTTTCATGCTCCACAAATATATATACTATACATATTTATTATATCTGTATCCATCTTGCTTATTTTTTTTTATTGTTCCAATTAAACAATAACAATACCTTTCGTTTGAATAGAATACTTTTCTCTGTGCTTCTAACCATAAAACCTCTATCCCAAACAACCCACGACTATAGGGTATCACTTTGTGGGGCCTTGTGCGCCATTAGTGGAACTCTTCCCACAGGCTGGGAACTCCGGCCAGAAAGTATTATTTGGGGGAGGGTGAGGGGGCAAAGGTCAATCACGCTGTGGTTAACTCCATAAGGAGTCTCACATTACAATATACCATTACATTCAGTGTTGGGTAAATGATAGTGTGGAGTCGGCACCAGAGGTTAAACTCTTTTTTTAATCAGCACTTGAGAAAGTTTCCTTTGTGGTTATCTGCTGACTTGGCTCAAGCACTTTCCATAAGAAACCCACGAGGAGCCGAAATAATTAGGGCCGCACGAGCCCCAGTGAGGCGCTTTGAGCGTGGCACACAGATCAGTCTTGTTAAACTTGGTTGTTTAGGGAATTCTAAACTTTAAAAAATAAGTAACAAATTAAAGTCTACTTCAGGAATATACAGGTTGGATTTGATACTACGGAATCTCTCTCTTATTACAGACCTTGGGTTACACCTACTGAAAAGATGACTCTGTTCCCACAAGCCTGACATTCCTTATAGTGCTGTATAAGTGCAGAGATGCCCTTGAGAACAATTTGGGGCCTGTGTGTTTAAGAGAAGCCTCGACCACTGAATTATTTACATAGTGCTTCCAAACGGATTGATTCTTTTATCTGTTGGGACTATATTTTTATTTTACATGGAAGACAAGACAGGATATGTGGCACATTACAGAATTAGCAGTATCAGGGATTGTAATATACTACCTACACTATCATTCATAGACAATGCAAGCAGGACTCCCAAAAAGTACAGAGTAGAGCTCTACTTACAAAAGTCTTTTTGGTGGTGCCTGTATTTATTCACCACATCCACAGTATTTGTAGCAGTGATTTCATTTTTTATATTTATACACATATTGTTTAGCCTTAGGCCTCGGACATGGTGCCACAGACCGTGCGGACGCCGAGCGAACAGACTGGCTTAAGGCAGTGTTTGCGTCCATGTGGCGTGCGTGTAAGCGGGCGCGCGTTGTGTGAGAAATCAGAAAAACTGATTTCTCAGCGCGACAGACAGGTCACGTGAGCGGTTCGCCCAAAGAGGGCGAACCAGCTCAGCGACGTCACTGGGAACGCCGCCCACGGCCCGTCCACCATGGCCAGGGAAAGCACCCGCTTTCTCTCAGCTTCCGCGCGCCTCTGCACGGGAGAAGGCACCGTGACCCCAGGCTAATTCATGTTATCATTTTATTGTATCTATATAGCTATACCATTGTTATTTGGTGTGGTGATAGATAATATATATATATATATATATATATTATCAGTCCATCTGAGGACCAAACTACCAGGGGCAGTGAAATGCTTACGCATTTAATATGTGCAACTGGTCAAGTCAACAAACAAGGCTTAAAGTCGATGATAAAGAGGCAGGCCCAGGAGAAACACCCGCCTGATACTGTATGTAAGCTTTGTGCTACAGATCTGCACCAGAAAGAACAACATTTTCCTTTTCAAAGAAACCAAACCATGTGACATCTAGTTTACCCCTTTGCAAAGGAAAGGTTAATGGTGGATACATTGTCTAGGGAAGCAGGGTACATTACAAAGCTGTTTACAAATGGGGACAATAAATACCTAAATACACAGTATGATCAGACAGACACTGACAATACAGAATTGGGCAGATTACTCGCAGATGGAATTTAAATGCATTGCACCGTCCATTAGTTAGTAGGTACACAAGAAAGCGGGAATTCGCATGGCTTGCTCTTCAATGTCAGCAGTTAGAGGAATTAATCTCTAGTATCAGTGCATCAAAGTTCAGGGACTAACGATAACATGATGCTATATATAATAAGCATCTGATTAAAGAATGCACAGATATAATAACAACCAGTGAGTTAGTGAAACAGCTTGATTGAAGAGCTCATTGGTGGGGTGAAAAATGCCTCTTGGAATATTGAAGACCCAGAGTCGTCATATATAAAAACAGCTGTGGCTCAACATGTCCTTTTGAGATAGGCAAATCCCCCTAAAAAATGTGTAGTCATATAAATGACTCACAGTTCTGGTGTTGCTGTCCTGCAGTGTGTGCATCCAGTCACGTAGTAAAGAGAGAGAAATCCAATGGGGAGAAACGGAGCACAGCAAGTCCAAAAATCTGGGGCTAAGCAGCAGTAGCGATTAAAAATAAACTTTTATTAGTGGATTGACATCATGGAGGTAAAAAGCGTTACTCTGACGCGTTTCGGGCTGAAAATTGCTCTTTATCTAAGAGTGTCTCTTTGACGAAGGGCTATTTTCAGCCCGAAACGCGTCAGAGTAACGTTTTTTTACCTCCATGGTGTCAATACACTAATAAAGTTTATTTTTAATCGCTACTGCTGCTTGGCCCCAGATTTTTGGACTTGCTGTGCTCCGTTTTTCCTCATTGGATTTTCCCCTATGTTCTTCAATGTGTTAGTGCTCAAACGTACACCAATTCATCTCTGCAACATTTACATTCACACTGACCAAGTCACATTTGAAAGGATTTCCTTGGCTTCTGAATAGCCGTTCAACAAAGATAGATGCATTTTCACCCAGCATTTTACGTGTATTTTCATTTTATAATTCTTCTGCCATCACATTGATTTTTCACATGGAGCTGTTGACTCACATTCCAGTGGTGGGTTCTATTGGAAAGGAACCCAAACTGAACTAGCAACAGTGATCCAGTATGCTTAATCTATTAACAGTGGGTACATGCTTTCAAATGCATTGGAAAGAAATGTTTCACTATTTTCACTTGCTACATTGACTCACAAGGTTGTCACGTTTGTGTACCGCACCTGAGTTATAAAGAAATCAGTCATTAATGTCACTGGCGGCCCTTGAGGACTGGAGTTGCTCACCCCTGCACTAAGGACTCCCTCTCCCATAGAGATCCCACTCATGTAGCTTTCAGCAGCCAGCACAATTGATTTAAAATGTATGCAGTTGCAGATGTTTTGATACCATACGTTATTTGAGACAATAACAACCAATTCAATATTCCATGATATTGATAAATGAAAGGGTGTATTGGCAGAGAATAAGTGGATGTGAGCTGATTTTTTAAAAACCCATACATGCACACGCGCGCGTGTATGTGTGAGAGCACAGACAACCTATACAATACCAACTAATATTACCAGGCTTCTCAACAGGGCGTGAGAGTAGAAAATCTGAAAATGCTCGTGTCACAGATATAATACTCCTCTGGAGGATTCAAAATCACTCTTTACAAACCCCAAGCTTTGCCTCTGTGACAAAAGACAAACATGAGAGACCCTTTTGTGGGGCATCTTCTCTCCGACTCCTCAATCTTTCCTCGACATTTTTAGATTTAATGGGGGAAGAGAAACATTTTTTAATACCAAATCAATTTGAGTATGTAAATTACCCCATAACTCTCTCCCTGTAACCACTAGAATAATAATACCCGCGTCCTGGCGTTTAGATGATTTTGAGCACGCATAGACATCTATTTTTGATAGTCCCACTTTTAATCTTGAAAGGGAACCTAATGATAAGATAGTTGCAATACAGGTAACTTCTCATGTTTAATATGATTATTATCGTGTACTTCTGGCCGTTACACATTTATACTTTATTTTATTGTGGGTTGCATCAGATATGAATTAGCTTAAATAATGTGAATCTATAATAGTCTAACATTGGTGACCCTTTTGTCACCTTGGGCCTTAGGCAAAACCACAGATGTTCTTGGGAATGTACGATGCCCTTTGAAGCTGGTCCTGGCAGAGAAGATCTTTCTGCCAACGGTCACCTCTACTTAAGCATGGTTTTACCTTTAATCATTTTATTGACCAGTAAAGTCAGGCCCCATGACAATTCGCTGGTCAGAAGAGGCAGAAAAACGTGTTCTTTTAAAACGAATTTAACCCATTGTGACGGTGAGGGGTAACCAGGCCATTAATAAAGGTATTATGCCAAGCTGGTTACCTCTGAGCGATATTGGGGAGTTTAGAGTGTCAGCTCTTGAACCCATTTATGGTACCAGCAATTTATGTGATTGTATTGCAATAAAAGATGTGTGTGTTACCTTTCCAGGAGTGCTCAGGCTGAGTTTTAGGGGGGGGGGGGGGTTTGCGGTAAAAGTGTTGTCAGAATGTGTCTAGGTAGAAGAGGTCCAGAGTTGCTGGCCACCCCAAAAATGTATGCGGGAATCATTTCAGATTCCCGGAGACATATAGACACATCACTCTAGTCAAAATCTTCCCTGGAAAGCAGTTGCGCAACTCACCGCCAGGTTTCCCTGCTTCAGCACGGACCAGAAAGGTTAATGGGGATATAGGGATATGTGTATCCCGAGTACCGTCAGGTTAGTGGGGGTCCCCCAGTATATACCCAGATCACCAGAACCAGGTGTAGAGGTTCTGGGGTGCTTCAACTATGGATAAGGTTGCAAGGCTGATTTTACGTCTAAGTCCAAATTCCTATGTATTTAGAAAGTAACTCTGAAACTGAACCCAAGCATTATTTCATTCCACTTTTAAAACATTTTCTTATAGGAAGGTCTAGGAGCGCTGAAACTGAACGTGCGCGTCTTTTCAGTCAAACCTAGTAAAAGAGGGACTTAGAAGAAATTGTGAAATATTTTTTTGGTGCCACTAAGTCTGTTCAGGTCCCGGAGTTGAAAGCCACAGAGATTGCCAAGATGTGAAAGCCATTTGGGCGGAGGAGTTAGCCTCAAGTACCCTCGTCCTGGGCTGAATGGACGACCATTTGCCCAGCCCAGAATTTGAGATGCCTAACTCCACAAGGGGCTACTGGCTCACAGGTGGCAGAGGTGCCAAGTTGGTGCATGCCCCTGTCAGATTTTGAATCCATCCTTGCCCTATGACGCTTCTTCAGGAGGTATGACTAACCACTCCCATAGCTGCTCTTCACAATCAACGCTGTTCCCTTCCTCCATTAACACACAAGAACACTTATCTGCTCCCGGGATCAGAAGCCTAGGTTTGGATGGCGCATGCGTGATCCAAACCTAGGCTTCTGATCCCGGGAGCAGATAAGTGTTCTTGTGTGTTAATGGAGGAAGGGAGCAGCGTTGATTGTGAAGACCCTAGGGAGTTATTCATGAGGAATTGTCCGTCTTTCTATTTAAGAGCAGCTATGGGAGTGGTTAGTCAAATCCTCCTGAAGAAGCGTCATATGACGCGAAACGCGTAGAGGTGACGTCATCACGCAGCGGAGACCGGACGTGACGACGGGAGCTCGACAGACTGCAGTGTTTTCCCTTACTTTGCATGGAGTGCGGTCCCTGTTTGAAATCAATGTAAGTTGTGGTAAAATCTAGCCATATCCTAGGACTTTTTAACATCACTAGACCTAGGGGCTTTGATTCAGGGTATCCTCGATAGTGCTCTGTATTTGTGGAAGTGTGGGTTCATGTGAACCCTTATTTTATGTAACGATTTTTAGTATGCATTCTTAAGTTTATTATAAAGGTCACTACGAAAAGAGTACCATGGCATTTGGTACTATCTCCCGATCAAGGGATTTTGGCATCTCTGGAACCGGTACAGCGGTGGGGTCTGGAACTTCATGCCGATTGGCGTTCCAAGACTTTTCGGGCTAAGTCCCGATCAACCTAAATACTTTGTTCTATGGACCATTTCAACTAGGAAAGTTTAGTTTTGAAGCCCAGACCCCCAGTAAGTGTGTTTTCTCCTGTATATTGTAATTATTTCAATGGAATAAATGACAATTTGTTTTACCTCCTTGTTTTGCTCAATGTTATGATCACGGTAAAAAAAAAAAAAAAAGAGATGTAAATGCCTGGTCTCTCGGGACACCCATTGGTTGCTGGACTGCTCACAATCTTTAACCATTGAATAGCTTTATCGTGACATTTATAACAATGTGCTACCAGGAGGTAATACAGAGAACTCCAGTCCTCAAGGGCCACCAAACAGGTCAGGTTTTCAAGATATCCCTGCTTCTGCACAGGTGGCTCAATCAGAAGCTCAGTCGAAGACTGAGTCTCTGATTGAGCCACCTGTGCTGAAGCAGGGGTATCCTGAAAACCTAACCAGTTGGTGGCACTTGAGGACTAGAGTCAGCCACCCGTGCAATACATTGTTACATTAAATGAACAGAGGCCATACATAATATTTACAGGCATTTCATGGACAGTTACAGATAATATATGTTATGGCCGTCCTAACATCCTATTTTTGAATCGAGCTTTTCATTTTTCCCACATTAGCAGGATAAAGGGGAAAATCAAATTACTCACAGAGATGAAACCAACTCCATGTAGCTAAAAGCTGCGATTTATCCTCTTTGTGCTGCGTCAGCTCTGCGTAGTGGCAACGGGCGACGGATATTTCACCACCCATTGCAATAGTGTGAGAGAATTTGATTAATTTTACAAATGGAAGGTGAAATGCAATCCTTCAACAATGCATGGTAACGAAGTCTCTCCACAGAGATACGGTGCTAGCCGAAATACTGGGAAACTTACTCAAAATACTGCTGTGTTTATGTTTCGGTGAAGTTTGCATTTTTGGAAACTACAGTGCTTTAAATTATCTTTATCTTCGACAAGTAACAACATCTTTAAACCGCGTCTTCCAATGGACCAAAGCCGTTTCAGTGGCAGGGTTATTAAAGAAACACAATATTATGCTCCATGAGCGATTGCACAGACCCCGTTGGCCCAATCATGTTCAGTAATGTTTAGCAGCTTTATCTTGATATAGAGAAAGAAATGCCAATGTGTAATATAAAGTGCTACTCAATGTCTTGGCTTCACACAGCTTTTAAGGGCCTTGTGAGCAATATGGACAAACCATTTAACAGAAACCGCTAGCTTAGCAAAAACAAACCTTAAATATTTATTTGCAATATTGCCTATTGTATATTTTCCCCTAGCGGGCTGGAAACACTAGGACATCAAAGAGCCGGCCGGGAGGGGGAAAGTTGTTTTTTCCTCCTCATCATCAACAAAAGAAGCATTTTTTGTTTGCCTTTTTATATTTAGTCCAAGAGGATTGTATCTTTAAGTTACGCTGTCCGACTTACACTCATTCCCCTACTTATTGCAATATGAACAAAACAATTGATGATTAGAAATAGGGTTTCTGGCGAATAATGATTACACCTGGGGCCATGGTCCCTATTCAATGTGCTGTGAAGTGGTCTTCTCCTCGTCAGAGAAACTGGAGGCCCCACATGAATGAGCGACTTTTTACATTGTGTACACACATATAGATAGATAGATAGATAGATAGATAGATAGATAGTTACACACACATATTAAATGTATTTATAATATAAGGAGGTGCCAAGTCAGACCTAGCAGAGCAATCGGCAGGTTCATCCTTCCAGTAAGGGGACACTGCTCAGAACAAGTATTTTGATGCCCGTTTCTGCGGGGAAGAGTTCTGTTGCTGCACAAAACTATTTCAACAGTTAAAGAGCGTGAAAAGAAAAGGTTATTGAATTGGGTTTTCAGTTTTTATGGACCAGATTCTCCATTTTCTACCCTTTAAAGAACATTTAATTACCACATGAATAGATTAGTAACTGGACCCGTGTTCATTGGTTCAGACAAATAGTCTTATTCTAGAGCAGGGGTGGCCAACTCAGTCTTCGACTGAGCCACTGATTGAGCCACCTGTGCTGAAGCAGAGATATCTTCAAACCCTGACCTATTGGTGGCCCTTGAGGACTAGAGTTGCCCACTTCTGCACTAGAGGATATTGCTCGTTAAAGCGGAGTCAGAAGTAAGAAGCCACCCAGTCAGGGAGTGAGGCGTCAACCACTGAAGTCCAATAGACTGTGCATGAGAGTATGAGTGCAGCTAACATGGAAATAACCAGCACAGCACACGGTAAGTCATAAAACAGAATTGTGTGGGATGTGTTACACACGTTACACACAATGTAGGATACGCCGTTTATACTTATTAGTGATGTGCATTTAACATAGCTCTCCCACCTCAGACATTGCCATATATCTTTCATCCTACAGTCTCTCACTAATGAATCAAGGAGTTCATTTTATTTCTTGTTTCTGTTCGGTTATTTTTCAGGGAAAACCTTCTGTATTTGGTACAATTTTCAAGTGACCTGAAAATTGCAGGGACCCGTTTAGGTACGCCCGGGGAACCCAGGGGTTCCTGGGAACCACAGTTGAAAAACACTGGACTAGACAGATGTTTAGCAGATGGCAGAACAACCAAGTTCAAAGTATGAATCTCAGAGCCCTCAAGTAATGGCATACCAATTCACCACAGATAAGTACTATGAGTCCATATAATTAGTGGCTACGTAAGTCATTGAACTGACAGAACCGTACAATGGAAACCAATGGAAAAAGCATAATATGAGCTGATCGAAAGCAATGACAAGACCAGCCATAGCATTAAAAACAGCTTTTGTTAACATGGAATGGACAAAAATATATAGTACTTAGGAGCCAGGGGGGTTGGGGCTGGTGTTCTGGATACTCCCTTTTACCCCACCCGTCAGCAGCTCTGTGCCACTGTGTCACTGACACAGACTGACCGACTCACACACTCTCCCCATCCCCCGGACAGTGTGCATTGAGAGCAGGGACGGACGGGGTACTGGAGCTCTCCGACTAGCGCTGCCGCCTGCTGCTCTCCACTTCACCCCTCACTAAGCGGCGGTGACTGACAGATCAGTCAGCGCTGCACACAGTCGAGTCGCCAGGGACGACATTTTAGGTGACGGAATTTTTCCATCCCTGGTCAACACAGTGATTTTTTTTATAGATAATTCTATAAAAAAATAATCAGAGTTGTGTTGATTAACACAAATTATGGTTAAGACTGGATTGTATTTCGGAGTAATGTTGCCCATTTAACAAAGTTTCCAAAAGATAAATCAGGTCACATACTGGCCAGTCCCATAACGTCTGGAGATATTTCCGTTAAGTACACCTGCCCTTTACTATTCTGTATACAGTATTATTTCAATCAATTACTAGCATATATCAAGACAAGCCCACAACCATAATAGAAGTTACACATTACACGAGCTCCCCAGACAGACAATAAGTACCCGCGCGTTTCAGTGTTCCCCGAGTGTACAAAACCTCAGCACGGGATCTCTCTGTCCGTGGCTTTTCTGAACCGGTGAGTGCGGCTCGAGGCTCTGGGACATCGCTTCTCGCGGCATCTCAACACATTCCCTAACACAATATTATTTTCTTTTCAGATTGTGAACATTATACATACGCCAAACTCTGCAGGGCAGGATACGGTCATTAATTATACATCTGTAACAAAATAAATACCACCGCACTGTTCTATGCAAATCACTGCATCGCTATGTGATAGGTCATTGGAAAGATGACCTCTTTAAGCAGGAATACTTTCCATATGCATTCTCACCTAAAGCATACTCTCACCTTTTTACAGAAGGTAGCTATTGTTATTTTTTCCTTTGTTTGAGCTCTAGCGCCAAACTAATAATATAAGAAAAAACTAAAGACTGTGGTATCCACCTTTCCTCTCTTTTAGGCTAAGTACTACACATTTGAAACTGAAAGCTGCATTTTCCACTCCATTATGTAGCCCGGCCTGGGGCGCGGTGAAACCACGATGTGCTCACTTCTCTCTGGCTTTACATAATATCTTCACACTGAAACGTAAATCTACCAAGAAGAATGCAGGATGCGACTGCCTGACTTCAGATGAACGATGGCCGCTCACACTACCCGGAGTACTCATGCACGTGTGGTTACTCATTTTCAGCCTGGGTAATTACAACTCCCGCTGCAGGTTACGGGCTCTCTGCCACCGCACCGTGTGTGAAGGCGCTGAATGCAAATGGATACAAAAAAGACACAGCGCACAACGCTCATAGTGCATTACAAAATATTATTGACATATATAATAAATGGGTGAGTAATGTGCGTACATCAAATACAATAATAACAAGTCCCTGATGAAGAAACGTTCCGTTTCGAAACGCGTAGGACAAGGTTTACTAGTGTTCTAGCCTCATACTAGCACCCTACTGCGCGACTTTGACTGCTTGTGAGCGGCGCCGAAATTCCCGTGGTGACGTCACGATCCAGGAAGCGCTTCACACGGAGGAGAGTGCTGGCGCCCAGCTGATGCCAAAGACTGCCCTGCTGAAGCACTGCAGGAATCAGCATCTCCCAGCCTGCCTGTGCTTAGGGGAGCAAGGAACAGCAGAGGTTGTGCACCCATTTCAATAGGACCCTGCAATATCGAGGACAGCAGCATCACTCCTGCAAGGACACCTATTCTGGTCTCCGGAGGCGTTGGGTAAAATATCCCGAAACTGCTCGTTATTGTTGTATTTGATGTATGCACATTACTCACCCATTTATTATATATGTCAATAATATTTTGTAATGCACTATGAGCGTTGTGCGCTGTGTCTTTTTTGTATCCATTTGTTAGCTCCAGGGGGTTTCTGAGCCCCCCCCATTCCATCACAGCTGCAGACGCTCAATCCTAGGTTAAGTTATTTATTTATTTATTTCACATATCCTTCACTTATCACGTCACGATTTAGTTTTGCGCACTATTACCTTTTTTTTGTTCACGCTGAATGCAAATGTCTCAGAAGAAATGTCACAAATACCCGAAGCTAGAACCGCGCTGCACGGAATCGGCATGAAGATATTGAAACGGGAGGAGGTGGCTTTTATCACTTTTAATGACTCTCTGATGCCTTCGGGAAGTCTGGCTTACCAATTGCAGGCTAATTTCCTAAATAATGTTCAAGCCTGTATTCTCATTTCCATGGCAGACTGAACTGGCAGCCTGTTTAATGGAAGTGGACATGCTCGTATACACATGTCCTTTGCTTCATAGGACTATATTATGGCTGTAATTTATTTTCACTTCTCAAAATTACCAACAGGGCAGATGGTAGAAAACTGCAAAAGAAATGATCCTACCACGGAGAAAAATACAGCGCATGGAAATGCTGCTTCCTTTCCGAAGGGGACACAGATCCTGAACACAAGAAACGTGAACACAATTATTTTCTTTAAAGGCATTAGTTTCTCTCAACTGCAGTTCTGCGGCGCCCTGGGGTGCTGTGGGAGGAGCAAAAGGGTGCAGCAGGATTTCATGTTCCCTCAGACCCGGGAGAGAGAAGGGCAGTTTCCTCCATCCTGATTGGCTGCTTCTGGGTAATGCAGCCAATCAGGAGGAGGTGTCAGGAGCATGTGAATGGGAGGCGAAGCCAAGCAGGACGACGACGCATCCTGGGCAGGATAGAGGGGAGGATTAGTGTCCAGTGAAATTGAAGCGAGCGGTCAGTCGGGTGTGCGGGTGTGCGTGTGTGTGTACTAGTAGTCAGTCGGAGTGTGTGTGAGTGTGGCGGTCAGTCGGAGGGGTGAAGCGGTCAGGGGGATGTGTCTAGCAGTCAGTTGGGGGGGGCAGTGTGTGTAGCAGTCAGTCGGGGTGTGGGTGTGTGTGTGGCAGTCAGTTGGGAGGGTGTAGCAGTCAGTCTGGGTGTGTGTGTGTATGTGTGTGTGTGTGTGTGGCAGTCAGTCGGGGGAGGGGTGTAGCGGTCAGTCGGGGTGTGTGCGTGTGTGGCAGTCAGTCGGGGGATGTGTGTGGCAGTCAGTCGGGGGATGTGTGTGGCAGTCAGTCGGGGGATGTGTGTGGCAGTCAGTCGGGGGATGTGTGTGGCAGTCAGTCGGGGGATGTGTGTGGCAGTCGGGGGACGTGTATGGCAGTCAGTCGGGGGATGTGTGTGGCAGTCGGGGGATGTGTGTGGCAGTCAGTCGGGGGATGTGTGTAGCAGTCAGTCGGGGGATGTGTGTGGCAGTCAGTCGGGGGATGTGTGTGGCAGTCAGTCGGGGGATGTGTGTGGCAGTCAGTCGGGGATGTGAGTGGCAGTCGGGGGATGTGTGTGGCAGTCAGTCGGGGGATGTGTGTGGCAGTCAGTCGGGGGATGTGTGTAGCAGTCAGTCGGGGTGCGTGTGTGTGTGACAAGAAGCTGGTCGTGTTTGTAGCACTTGGTCAGTGGGTGATGTGGGATGGGAGTGTGCCGGCACGTATTCCCCAGTAGGCCCACTAAGCCCGGGCTTAGGGTTACAAAATCAGGGGTGTCTCGCCAACTGAGCATTATGAATAGGGGGCCTTGAGGGCCACAAATATATACTTTAAAAAAACCATACTGGGTCATATTACATAATTACATAGATGAAGTTGAAAAAAGACGTACGTCCATTGAGTTCAACATATGTTAAATTTAGATGACAGATCATTTATCCTATATCTGTGCTTACAGTATATTGATCCAGAGGAAGCCAAACACAAAACCCCAGTGACATATCATCCAATGATATCTCATAAGGGGTTAAATAAATTAATTCCTGAGCCCAATAATAACAATCAGTTTACTCCCTATATCAACATCCTTCCCATGTATACTAATTTGGTATATCCCTGTATACCTTTCCCTTCTAAAAAGATGATGGAGAAGATGCGAGTATGGTCAGCACATGTGCTCCCAGATGAAAATCCAGACAGAGGATTGTACCCAGAAGAGATAGAAAAATATGCACAACGCAGTATAAATACAATATTCAGTGCACACGTATAAGTGAGAATGGGTGAGAGGATCTCTAAGTGCAATACTCACACGGCCGTGTGCGAGTAAAATCCCAGCAGCAGCTTCTTTGGGCTTCTACGATTCACTCAGCCCTCGTGACCCCACGCTGCAAGGGGGGGGAGGGGGGGAGGGAGTGGCAGGCATCTCTCCCGTATGCCAAATGAAGGGAATGTGTAAATCCACACGTCAGATAAATGAACAGTTTATTAGAGTAAAAACAAATAACATAGACTTACACATAAGAAATCACTATGTCGCTCCACACGCCGCCCATCCTTCTAAAAGATGTCCAACCTTTTTTTAAACAAATCTATTGTATCTGCCATCACAGTCTCCATTGGTAATGAATTCCACATTTTAACTGCCCTTACTGTAAAGGACCCTTTCCTTTGTTGCTGGTGAAATCTCCTTTCCTCCAACCTTAAGGGATGGCCCCGAGTCCTTAGTACTGCCCGTGGGATGAATAGTTCTTTTGAAAGCTCCTTGTATTGTCCCCGAATATATTTGTATATAGTTATCATATCCCCTCTGAGGCTGCTTAGTAAACATGGGCCATTATGTATCTGCAACAATGAGTTTCTTGTGTATTTGCCAAGAGACATTACACAGTTTTCTAAGTATATATTTACCTTTTATTATTATGAAGCGCCGAGTTCTTCTGGGTTTCTTGTCTGGCCATAATATACAGCAGGGGGCTCAACTCCAGTTCTCAAGCCGTTCCCCCTTCCCAACAGGTCAGGTTTTCAGGATATCCCGGCTTCAGAACAGGTGGCTCAATCAGTCCCTGCTTCAGTACAGGTGTCTCAATCAGAGGCTTAGGGCCTCATGCAGAGAGCAGCGGTATTAACAATCTCGCCATCTTCCGGCGAAAATCGCGCTAAAAACAGCCGAAAATGGCGAGGTAGGAAAAAAGCGCCATTTTTTTTTGTATTTGAAAATCTCGCCGCGCGGCTGGCGAGAAACTACATCTCGCCAGTCTGAAAAATATCCAAATTCAGAAAGGCGCGCTCGCCATCTAGCGGCTGTTTTTGGCGCGATTTTCTTCAATTTTCTCCGCCAACTAAAGTTGGCAATAAGCAGGAGTTCGCCGGCTATAGGGGAAAAAAAAAAATGACCGATTTTTTTTTCTCTCCCTTTCAGCTGCGCGCATCTCCTCATTTACAATTCTCCACATGCAGTAATGCTAAAAATAGCGGATTTCGCCCATTTCTGCATATGGAGAATAAAACTCTCCATTAAAGCTACTTTTTATTAAACTCTCCAATTTATTCTAGCGCTGCTCTTTGCATAGGCCCCTAAGGGCCTCATGCAGAGAGCAGCGCTATTTAAAATTGGAGAGGGGAATAAAAAGTAGCTTTATTGGAGAGTTTTTTTCTCCATATGCAGAAAGGTCCAAAAACTGCATTTAGAATGCTGTCTGCATATGGAGAGTTTCAACCAGCGATATGAGCGCTATGAGCGCTGTTGAAACTTGTGGGGAAAAAAACGCGTTTTTTTTTTTTCTCCCCCACCGGCCGCCGAGCTCCAGCTTCTTGCCAAATTTTTTTGGAGAAGCAAAATGTTGAAAATCGCGCCATTTTTTTGAATACGGCAGTTTTCAACACTGGAGAGATTTAGGTTCTCTCCAGCCGCGCGGCGAAATTTGCTAATAAAAAAAAAATTGGCGCTTTTTTTAAAACTCGCCAGTACCTGTCTTTCTACAGGCATTTTTCTCCAAAAAATGCCACTATTCCCCTTACCGCTGCTCTCTGCATAGGCCCCTTAGGGCCTCATGCAGAGAGCAGCGCTATGAACAAACTCGCCATTTTCCGACGAAAATCGCGCTAAAAACAGGCGAAAATGGCGAGTTTGGAAAAAAGCGCCATTTTTTTTTCGTTTTGAAAATCTCGCCGCGCGGCTGGCGAGAACCTACATCTCGCCAGTTTTAAAACTCTCCTAATGCAGAGAGCCGCGATCCCCATCTAGTGGCTGTTCGCGCCAAAAAAATGGCGCGATTTTCAACATTTTTCCTCTCCACCAAGCAGCTGGCGCTCCGCGGCCGGTGGAGAGGGAAAAAAAAAAAAAAACCATTTTTTCCCCAGTAGTTTCAACAGCGCTTATAGCGCTCATAGCGCTGGTTGAAACTCTCCATATGCAGAAAGGCAGTTTTATGCCCTTTCTGCATATGGAGAAAAAAACTCTCCAAAAAAGCTAACATTTTTCCCCCTCTCCAATTCTGCATAGCGCTGCTCTCTGCATGAGGCCCTTAGTCTTTGACGGAGCCTCTGAGCCTCCTGTGCAGAAGCGGGGATATCCTGAAAACCTGACCTGCTGGGCGCGCGTGAGGACTGGAGTTAATCCCCTCTGATGTACATTATGTGTATCCATGGATATTTGGCACAATATCTATTACTTCACTCCCACAGCGCCCTGTGTACTCGTATATTCCTAAACCTGAATTAATAGAGAGATTCCCTGCAGCTTACACAGGAGGCGTTTATACCTGACTGATGAGCCAGGTGGAGACTGGCTAATTGTCTGTGGCTGCAATTAACCAGTTCCCTGCTGGACTCATCAGCCAGATACAGGCTTTCTATTTAGAGCCCTATTCAGACCGGGGCTAAGGCCCTGTCACAAAACACTGTAGATGTTTCAGATAAGATAATAACATTGTGTTTAATATATCAAGGCCTAAAGATTTTTTTTTATTATTATTATTATTATTTATTTTTTGTTTTAAAGTATAATTACACCAAGGAATGGGCTTTGTGGTTTCCCTCTGTGTGTGGCCGTGTGCAGCCATGTTCAGTGTGCTGCATCTCTCGGCGGGCACCTCTGATTTACAGGACTGCTGGGAGAGGGGCCGCTAGTTACAGCAGGAGGGGGGGGGTTTCAAATTAATACTTCAAAATTACTCTTTTCAAATATAATTTCTATAGCAGTTGAGTATTACGAGTATTAGAGTATCGACGCTGCTGCTGCTGCTGCTGCTGCATCCCTCCCCCCCCCCCCTTAGTACAGTTGCATTGTACGTCCCTGCCTTTTGAGAGCTGAAAATGATTTTGCATTAAATGAAAGTCTATAACATCTGAAACTTTCTGTACCATAGATTATAACAACAATCTTTATTTCTGTGTAAAACACCTTACATGTGCAGTTATGCCACTTATTCATCTTCTTGCCATTTCTCATTGTATAATCTGACTTTACACATTCCTAATCTCACCTATCACCTAATGCAGTTGAACCTCGGAAAATACAGAATGTTTTTGCTTTTTTGCAACACGTTTTTCCATGTTTTTTTCATAAAATGTTCCAAAAACAACAATATTCAAAGATCAAGATTGTTTTTGAAAAGGTGCTCAGTGTCAAATGTTCAAAGCAGCAACTCCCCCCCTTACGTGAATACCACCCCCCCCCCCCAGTACAATATGTGCATACCACACACACACCCCCAAGTGCAGTACATGCATACCACCCCTCCAGTACAATACGTGCATACCACACACACACCCCCAGTACAATACGTGCATACCCCCCCAGTACAATATGTGCATACCACACACACATCCCCAAGTACAGTACGTGCATACCACACACCCCCCGCCAGGTACAATACATGCATACCCCTCCCCTGTACAATACGTGCATACCCACCCAGTACAATATGTGCATACCACACACACACCCCCAGTACAATACGTGCATACCACACACACCCAAGTACAGTACGTGCATACCACCCCCCCAGTACAATACGTGCATACCACACACCCCCAGTACAATTCGTGCATATCACACCCCCCCAAGGTACAATACGTGCATACCCCCAGTACAATACGTGCCTCACCCCCCCAAGTACAGTACGTGCATACCTCACCCCCCCAAGTACAGTATGTGCATACCTCACCCCCCAAGTATAGCACGTGCATACTACCCCCCCAAGTACAGTACGTGCATAACACACACCCCAAGTACAGTACGTGCATACCAAACACCCCCAAGTACAGTACATGCATACCACACCCCCCAGTACAGTACGCTCATACCACCCCCCCCAGTACAGTACGCTCATACCACACACACTCCCAAGTACAGTACGTGCATACCACACACCCCCAAGTACAGTACATGCATACCACACATCCCAGTACAGTACGCGCATACCACACACCCCCCCAGTACAGTACGTCCATACCACACACACACCCCCAAGTACAGTACGTGCATATCACACAACCCCAGTACAGTACATGCATACCACCCCCCACCCAAGTACAGTACGTGCATACCTCACCCCCCAAGTACAGTACATGCATACCACACCCACTAGTACAGTACATGCATACCACACCCCCAAGTACAGTATGTGCATACCACACACCCCGAAAGTACAGTACATGCATACCTCACGCGCCCCAAAATACAGTACATGCATACCACACACCCTAGTACAATACGTGAATACCACACCCCCCAAGTACAGTACGTGCATACCACCCTCCCCCCAAGTACAGTACGTGCATACCACACACCCCCAAGTACAGTACGTGCATACCACACACCCCCAAGTACAGTACATGCATACCTCACGCGCCCCCAAGTACAGTACATGCATACCACACAACCCCAGTACAGTACATGCATACCACCCCCCCACCCAAGTACAGTATGTGCATACCACACCCCCCAAGTACAGTACGTGCATACCTCACCCCCAAGTACAGTACATGCATACCACACCCACTAGTACAGTACATGCATACCACACAACCCCAGTACAGTACATGCATACCACCCCCCCACCCAAGTACAGTACGTGCATACCACACCCCCCAAGTACAGTACGTGCATACCTCACCCCCAAGTACAGTACATGCATACCACACCCACTAGTACAGTACGTGCATACCACACCCCCCCAAGTACAGTACGTGCATACCACACACCCCCAAGTACAGTACATGCATACCTCACGCGCCCCCAAGTACAGTACGTGCATACCACCCCCCAGTACAGTACGTGCATACCACCCCCCAGTACAGTACGTGCATACCACCCCCCAGTACAGTACATGCATACCTCACGCGACCCCAAGTACAGTACATGCATACCTCACGCGACCCCAAGTACAGTACATGCATACCACACACCCTAGTACAGTACGTGAATACCACACACCCCAAGTACAGTACGTGCATACCACACACCCCAAGTACAGTACGTGCATACCACACCCCCCCACCAGTACAGTACGTGCATATCACACCCCCAAGTACAGTACATGCATACCACACACCCTAGTACAGTACATGCATACCACACACCTAGTACAGTACGTGAATACCACACACCCCCAAGTACAGTACATGCATACCACCCTCCCCCCCAAGTACAGTACGTGCATACCTCACGCGACCCCAAGTACAGTACATGCATACCTCACGCGACCCCAAGTACAGTACATGCATACCACACACCCTAGTACAGTACGTGAATACCACACACCCCAAGTACAGTACGTGCATACCACACACCCCAAGTACAGTACGTGCATACCACACACCCCCACCAGTACAGTACGTGCATATCACACCCCCACCAGTACAGTACGTGCATATCACACCCCCAAGTACAGTACATGCATACCACACACCCTAGTACAGTACATGCATACCACACACCCCCAAGTACAGTACATGCATACCACCCTCCCCCCCAAGTACAGTACGTGCATACCTCACGCGACCCCAAGTACAGTACATGCATACCTCACGCGACCCCAAGTACAGTACATGCATACCACACACCCTAGTACAGTACGTGAATACCACACACCCCAAGTACAGTACGTGCATACCACACACCCCAAGTACAGTACGTGCATACCACACACCCCCACCAGTACAGTACGTGCATATCACACCCCCAAGTACATGCACAGTACATGCATACCTCACCCACTAGTACAGTACATGCATACCACACACCCTAGTACAGTACATGCATACCACACACCTAGTACAGTACGTGAATACCACACACCCCCAAGTACAGTACATGCATACCACCCTCCCCCCCCCAAGTACAGTATGTGCATACCACCCCCCAAGTACAGTACATGCATACCACCCCCCCCAAGTACAGTACGTGCATACCACACACCCCAAGTACAGTATGTGCATACCACACACACCCCCAAGTACAGTACGTGCATACCACACAACCCCAGTACAGTACATGCATACCACCCCCCACCCAAGTACAGTACATGCATACCTCACGCGACCCCAAGTACAGTACATGCATACCTCACGCGACCCCAAGTACAGTACATGCATACCACACACCCTAGTACAGTACGTGAATACCACACACCCCAAGTACAGTACGTGCATACCACACACCCCAAGTACAGTACGTGCATACCACACACCCCCACCAGTACAGTACGTGCATATCACACCCCCAAGTACAGTACATGCATACCTCACCCACTAGTACAGTACATGCATACCACACACCCTAGTACAGTACATGCATACCAAACACCTAGTACAGTACGTGAATACCACACACCCCCAAGTACAGTACATGCATACCACCCTCCCCCCCCCCCAAGTACAGTACGTGCATACCACCCCCCAAGTACAGTACATGCATACCACCCCCCCCAAGTACAGTACGTGCATACCACACACCCCAAGTACAGTATGTGCATACCACACACCCCCCCAAGTACAGTACGTGCATACCACACAACCCCAGTACAGTACATGCATACCACCCCCCACCCAAGTACAGTACATGCATACCTCACCCCACAAGTACAGTACATGCATACCACACCCACTAGTACAGTACATGCATACCACACACCCCCAAGTACAGTACGTGCATACCACACCCCCCCAAGTACAGTACATGCATACCTCACGCGCCCCCAAGTACAGTACGTGCATACCACCCCCCCAGTACACTACATGCATACCTCACACGCCCCCAAGTACAGTAAATGCATACCACACACCCAAGTACAGTACGTGCATACCACCCCCCCCCAAGTACAGTACGTGCATACCACACCCCCCATGTACAATACGTGCATAAAGTACAATACGTGCATACCTAACCCCCCCAAGTACAGTACGTGCATACCACCCCCCCAGGTACAGTACGTGCATACCACCCCCCCCCCCCCAGGTACAGTACGTGCATACCACACACCCCAAGTACAGTACGTGCATACCACACACACCCCCAAGTACAGTACGTGCATACCACACAACCCCAGTACAGTACATGCATACCTCACCCCCCAAGTACAGTAAGTGCATACCTCACCCCCCAAGTACAGTAAGTGCATACCTCACCCCCCAAGTACAGTACGTGCATACCTCACCCCCCAAGTACAGTACGTGCATACCTCACCCCCTAAGTACAGTACATGCATACCTCACACGCCCCCAAGTACAGTACGTGCATACCACCCCCCACCCAAGTACAGTACGTGCATACCTCACCCCCCAAGTACAGTAAGTGCATACCTCACCCCCCAAGTACAGTACGTGCATACCTCACCCCCCAAGTACAGTACGTGCATACCTCACCCCCTAAGTACAGTACATGCATACCTCACACGCCCCTAAGTACAGTACGTGCATACCACACACCCCCAAGTACAGTACATGCATACCTCACACGCCCCCAAGTACAGTACGTGCATACCACACCCCCCCAAGTACAGTACATGCATACCTCACACGCCCCCAAGTACAGTACATGCATACCTCACACGCCCCCAAGTACAGTACATGCATACCTCACACGCCCCCAAGAACAGTACGTGCATACCACCCCCCCAGTACAGTACATGCATACCTCACGGGCCCCCAAGTACAGTACATGCATACCACACACCCTAGTACAGTAAGTGAATACCACACACCCCAAATACAGTACGTGCATACCACACACCCCAAGTACAGTACGTGCATACCACACCCCCCCACCAGTACAGTACGTGCATACCACACCCCCCACCAGTACAGTACGTGCATACCACACCCACCCACCAGTACAGTACGTGCATATCACACACCCCCAAGTACAGTACATGCATACCTCACCCCCCCAAGTACAGTACGTGCATACCGCACGTTACAGATCCAGTGATGTCACAGAGAGTGTGTTTGGGGGGAGGGGGGGCTGCACGTTAAAGATCCAGTGATGTCACAGAGAGTGTGTGTGGGGGGAGGGGGGGCTGCACGTTAAAGATCCAGTGATGTCACAGAGTGTGTGTGTGTGTGGGGGGTGGGGGGGCTGCACGTTAACGATCCAGTGATGTCACAGAGTGTGTGTGTGGGGGGGAGGGGGGGCTGCACGTTAAAGATCCAGTGATGTCACAGAGTGTGTGTGTGGGGGGGAGGGGGGGCTGTACGTTAAAGATCCAGTGATGTCACAGAGAGTGTGTGTGGGGGGGAGGGGGGGCTGCACGTTAACGATCCAGTGATGTCACAGAGTGTGTGTGTGGGGGGGGAGGGGGGGCTGCACGTTAAAGATCCAGTGATGTCACAGAGTGTGTGTGTGGGGGGGAGGGGGGGCTGCACGTTAAAGATCCAGTGATGTCACAGAGAGTGTGTGGGGGGGGAGGGGGGGCTGCACGTTACAGATCCAGTGATGTCACAGAGTGTGTGTGTGGGGGGGGGAGGGGGGGCTGCACGTTAACGATCCAGTGATGTCACAGAGTGTGTGTGTGGGGGGGAGGGGGGGCTGCATGTTACAGATCCAGTGATGTCACAGAGAGTGTGTGGGGGGGAGGGGGGGCTGCATGTTACAGATCCAGTGATGTCACAGTGTGTGTGTGTGGGGGGGAGGGGGGGCTGCACGTTACAGATCCAGCATCACTAGCAGTGTATCAGAGAGTACAGATATTGATGTGAGATTGCGCACGAGACTCTCCTAATGCGCTGAACGGCCCCAAGTAGCACCTAACAAAAGCCGTGTGGCAGGGGGGCAACTCCAGTCCTCAAGAGCCATCAACTGGTCAGACATCCAGGATATCCCTGCTTCAGCACAGGTGGCTCAATCAGTCCCTGCTTCAGCACAGGTGGCTCAATCAATTGAACCACCTCTGCTGAAGCAGGGATATCCTGAAAACAAGCGGGCGGGCTTGAGGACAAGAGTTGAGCTCCCCTGTGCTGAGAGATAATGGGGAAGGGCAGGGTTGCAGTGGGAGCACTGTATGCTAGGAGATAATGGGGAAGGGCAGGGTTGCAGTGGGAGCACTGTATGCTAGGAGATAATGGGGAAGGGCAGGGTTGCAGTGCGAGCACTGTATGCTAGGAGATAATGGGGAAGGGCAGGGTTGCAGTGGGAGCACTGTATGCTAGGAGATAATGGGGAAGGGCAGGGTTGCAGTGGGAGCACAGTATGCTAGGAGATAATGGGGAAGGGCAGGGTTGCAGTGGGAGCACTGTATGCTAGGAGATAATGGGGAAGGGCAGGGTTGCAGTGGGAGCACAGTATGCTAGGAGATAATGGGGAAGGGCAGGGTTGCAGTGGGAGCACTGTATGCTAGGAGATAATGGGGGAGGGCAGGGTTGCAGTTGGAGCACTGTATGCTAGGAGATAATGGGGAAGGGCAGGGTTGCAGTGGGAGCACTGTAGGGCTAGGAGATAATGGGGAAGGGCAGGGTTGCAGTGGGAGCACTGTATGCTAGGAGATAATGGGGAAGGGCAGGGTTGCAGTGGGAGCACTGTAGGGCTAGGAGATAATGGGGAAGGGCAGGGTTGCAGTGGAAGCACTGTATGCTGGGAGATAATGGGGGAGGGCAGGGTTGCAGTGGGAGCACTGTATGCTAGGAGATAATGGGGAAGGGCAGGGTTGCAGTGGGAGCACTGTAGGGCTAGGAGATAATGGGGAAGGGCAGGGTTGCATTGGAAGCACAGTATGCTAGGAGATAATGGGGAAGGGCAGGGTTGCAGTGGGAGCACTGTATGCTAGGAGATAATGGGGAAGGGCAGGGTTGCAGTGGGAGCACTGTATGCTAGGAGATAATGGGGGAGGGCAGGGTTGCAGTGGGAGCACTGTATGCTAGGAGATAATGGGGAAGGGCAGGGTTGCAGTGGGAGCACTGTAGGGCTAGGAGATAATGGGGAAGGGCAGGGTTGCATTGGAAGCACAGTATGCTAGGAGATAATGGGGAAGGGCAGGGTTGCAGTGGGAGCACTGTATGCTAGGAGATAATGGGGAAGGGCAGGGTTGCAGTGGGAGCACTGTATGCTAGGAGATAATGGGGAAGGGCAGGGTTGCAGTGCGAGCACTGTATGCTAGGAGATAATGGGGAAGGGCAGGGTTGCAGTGGAGCACTGTATGCTAGGAGATAATGGGGAAGGGCAGGGTTGCAGTGGGAGCACTGTATGCTAGGAGATAATGGGGAAGGGCAGGGTTGCAGTGGGAGCACTGTATGCTAGGAGATAATGGGGAAGGGCAGGGTTGCAGTGGGAGCACTGTATGCTAGGAGATAATGGGGAAGGGCAGGGTTGCAGTGGGAGCACTGTATGCTAGGAGATAATGGGGAAGGGCAGGGTTGCAGTGGGAGCACTGTATGCTAGGAGATAATGGGGAAGGGCAGGGTTGCAGTGGGAGCACTGTATGCTAGGAGATAATGGGGAAGGGCAGGGTTGCAGTGGGAGCACTGTATGCTAGGAGATAATGGGGAAGGGCAGGGTTGCAGTGGGAGCACTGTACGCTAGGAGATAATGGGGGAGGGCAGGGTTGCAGTGGGAGCACTGTATGCTAGGAGATAATGGGGGAGGGCAGGGTTGCAGTGGGAGCACTGTATGCTAGGAGATAATGGGGAAGGGCAGGGTTGCAGTGGGAGCACTGTATGCTAGGAGATAATGTGGAAGGGCAGGGTTGCAGTGGGAGCACTGTATGCTAGGAGATAATGGGGAAGGGCAGGGTTGCAGTGGGAGCACTGTACGCTAGGAGATAATGGGGAAGGGCAGGGTTGCAGTGGGAGCACTGTATGCTGGGAGATAATGGGGAAGGGCAGGGTTGCAGTGGGAGCACTGTAGGGCTAGGAGATAATGGGGAAGGGCAGGGTTGCAGTGGGAGCACTGTATGCTAGGAGATAATGGGGAAGGGCAGGGTTGCAGTGCGAGCACTGTATGCTAGGAGATAATGGGGAAGGGCAGGGTTGCAGTGGGAGCACTGTATGCAAGGAGATAATGGGGAAGGGCAGGGTTGCAGTGGGAGCACTGTATGCTAGGAGATAATGGGGGAGGGCAGGGTTGCAGTGGGAGCACTGTATGCTAGGAGATAATGGGGAAGGGCAGGGTTGCAGTGGGAGCACTGTATGCTGGGAAATAATGGGGAAGGGCAGGGTTGCAGTGGGAGCACTGTATGCTAGGAGATAATGGGGAAGGGCAGGGTTGCAGTGGGAGCACTGTATGCTAGGAGATAATGGGGAAGGGCAGGGTTGCAGTGCGAGCACTGTATGCTAGGAGATAATGGGGAAGGGCAGGGTTGCAGTGGGAGCACTGTATGCTAGGAGATAATGTGGAAGGGCAGGGTTGCAGTGGGAGCACTGTATGCTGGGAGATAATGGGGAAGGGCAGGGTTGCAGTGGGAGCACTGTATGCAAGGAGATAATGGGGAAGGGCAGGGTTGCAGTGGGAGCACTGTATGCTAGGAGATAATGGGGAAGGGCAGGGTTGCAGTGGGAGCACGGTATGCTAGGAGATAATGGGGAAGGGCAGGGTTGCAGTGGGAGCACTGTATGCTAGGAGATAATGGGGAAGGGCAGGGTTGCAGTGGGAGCACTGTATGCTGGGAGATAATGGGGAAGGGCAGGGTTGCAGTGGGAGCACTGTATGCTGGGAGATAATGGGGAAGGGCAGGGTTGCAGTGGGAGCACTGTATGCTAGGAGATAATGGGGAAGGGCAGGGTTGCAGTGGGAGCACTGTAGGGCTAGGAGATAATGGGGAAGGGCAGGGTTGCAGTGGGAGGACTGTATGCTAGGAGATAATGGGGAAGGGCAGGGTTGCAGTGGGAGCACTGTATGCTAGGAGATAATGGGGAAGGGCAGGGTTGCAGTGCGAGCACTGTATGCTAGGAGATAATGGGGAAGGGCAGGGTTGCAGTGGGAGCACTGTATGCTAGGAGATAATGGGGAAGGGCAGGGTTGCAGTGGGAGCACTGTATGCTAGGAGATAATGGGGAAGGGCAGGGTTGCAGTGCGAGCACTGTATGCTAGGAGATAATGGGGAAGGGCAGGGTTGCAGTGTGAGCACTGTATGCTAGGAGATAATGGGGAAGGGCAGGGTTGCAGTGGGAGCACTGTATGCTAGGAGATAATGGGGAAGGGCAGGGTTGCAGTGGGAGCACTGTATGCTAGGAGATAATGGGGAAGGGCAGGGTTGCAGTGCGAGCACTGTATGCTAGGAGATAATGGGGGAGGGCAGGGTTGCAGTGGGAGCACTGTATGCTAGGAGATAATGGGGAAGGGCAGGGTTGCAGTGGGAGCACTGTATGCTAGGAGATAATGGGGAAGGGCAGGGTTGCAGTGCGAGCACTGTATGCTAGGAGATAATGGGGAAGGGCAGGGTTGCAGTGGGAGCACTGTATGCAAGGAGATAATGGGGAAGGGCAGGGTTGCAGTGGGAGCACTGTATGCTAGGAGATAATGGGGAAGGGCAGGGTTGCAGTGCGAGCACTGTATGCTAGGAGATAATGGGGAAGGGCAGGGTTGCAGTGGGAGCACTGTATGCTAGGAGATAATGGGGAAGGGCAGGGTTGCAGTGGGAGCACTGTATGCTAGGAGATAATGGGGAAGGGCAGGGTTGCAGTGGGAGCACTGTATGCTGGGAGATAATGGGGAAGGGCAGGGTTGCAGTGGGAGCACTGTATGCTAGGAGATAATGGGGAAGGGCAGGGTTGCAGTGGGAGCACTGTAGGGCTAGGAGATAATGGGGAAGGGCAGGGTTGCAGTGGGAGCACTGTATGCAAGGAGATAATGGGGAAGGGCAGGGTTGCAGTGGGAGCACTGTATGCTAGGAGATAATGGGGAAGGGCAGGGTTGCAGTGGGAGCACTGTATGCTAGGAGATAATGGGGAAGGGCAGGGTTGCAGTGGGAGCACTGTATGCTAGGAGATAATGGGGAAGGGCAGGGTTGCAGTGGGAGCACTGTATGCTAGGAGATAATGGGGAAGGGCAGGGTTGCAGTGGAAGCACTGTATGCTAGGAGATAGGAGATAATGGGGAAGGGCAGGGTTGCAGTGGGAGCACTGTATGCTAGGAGATAATGGGGAAGGGCAGGGTTGCAGTGGGAGCACTGTATGCTAGGAGATAATGGGGAAGGGCAGGGTTGCAGTGCGAGCACTGTATGCTAGGAGATAATGGGGAAGGGCAGGGTTGCAGTGGGAGCACTGTAGGGCTAGGAGATAATGGGGAAGGGCAGGGTTGCAGTGCGAGCACTGTATGCTAGGAGATAATGGGGAAGGGCAGGGTTGCAGTGGGAGCACTGTATGCTAGGAGATAATGGGGAAGGGCAGGGTTGCAGTGGGAGCACTGTATGCTAGGAGATAATGGGGAAGGGCAGGGTTGCAGTGGGAGCACTGTATGCTAGGAGATAATGGGGAAGGGCAGGGTTGCAGTGGGAGCACTGTATGCTAGGAGATAATGGGGAAGGGCAGAGTTGCAGTGGGAGCACTGTATGCTAGGAGATAATGGGGAAGGGCAGAGTTGCAGTGGGAGCACTGTATGCTAGGAGATAATGGGGAAGGGCAGGGTTGCAGTGGGAGCACTGTATGCTAGGAGATAATGGGGGAGGGCAGGGTTGCAGTGGGAGCACTGTATGCTGGGAGATAATGGGGAAGGGCAGGGTTGCAGTGGGAGCACTGTATGCTAGGAGATAATGGGGAAGGGCAGGGTTGCAGTGGGAGCACTGTAGGGCTAGGAGATAATGGGGAAGGGCAGGGTTGCAGTGGGAGCACTGTAGGGCTAGGAGATAATGGGGAAGGGCAGGGTTGCAGTGGGAGGACTGTATGCTAGGAGATAATGGGGAAGGGCAGGGTTGCAGTGGGAGCACTGTATGCTAGGAGATAATGGGGAAGGGCAGGGTTGCAGTGGGAGCACTGTAGGGCTAGGAGATAATGGGGAAGGGCAGGGTTGCAGTGGGAGCACTGTATGCTAGGAGATAATGGGGAAGGGCAGGGTTGCAGTGGGAGCACTGTATGCTAGGAGATAATGGGGAAGGGCAGGGTTACAGTGGGAGCACTGTATGCTGGGAGATAATGGGGAAGGGCAGGGTTGCAGTGGGAGCACTGTATGCTAGGAGATAATGGGGAAGGGCAGGGTTGCAGTGGGAGCACTGTAGGGCTAGGAGATAATGGGGAAGGGCAGGGTTGCAGTGGGAGCACTGTAGGGCTAGGAGATAATGGGGAAGGGCAGGGTTGCAGTGGGAGCACTGTATGCTAGGAGATAATGGGGAATGGCAGGGTTGCAGTGGGAGCACTGTATGCTAGGAGATAATGGGGAAGGGCAGGGTTGCAGTGGGAGCACTGTATGCTAGGAGATAATGGGGAAGGGCAGGGTTGCAGTGGGAGCACTGTATGCTAGGAGATAATGGGGAAGGGCAGGGTTGCAGTGGGAGCACTGTAGGGCTAGGAGATAATGGGGAAGGGCAGGGTTGCAGTGGGAGCACTGTATGCTAGGAGATAATGGGGAAGGGCAGGGTTGCAGTGGGAGCACTGTATGCTAGGAGATAATGGGGAAGGGCAGGGTTGCAGTGGGATCACTGTATGCTAGGAGATAATGGGGAAGGGCAGGGTTGCAGTGGGAGCACTGTATGCTAGGAGATAATGGGGAAGGGCAGGGTTGCAGTGGAAGCACTGTATGCTGGGAGATAATGGGGAATGGCAGGGTTGCAGTGGGAGCACTGTATGCTAGGAGATAATGGGGAAGGGCAGGGTTGCAGTGGGAGCACTGTATGCTAGGAGATAATGGGGAAGGGCAGGGTTGCAGTGGGAGCACTGTATGCTGGGAGATAATGGGGAAGGGCAGGGTTGCAGTGGGAGCACTGTATGCTGGGAGATAATGGGGAAGGGCAGGGTTGCAGTGGGAGCACTGTATGCTAGGAGATAATGGGGAAGGGCAGGGTTGCAGTGGGAGCACTGTATGCTAGGAGATAATGGGGAAGGGCAGGGTTGCAGTGGGAGCACTGTATGCTAGGAGATAATGGGGAAGGGCAGGGTTGCAGTGGGAGCACTGTATGCTAGGAGATAATGGGGAAGGGCAGGGTTGCAGTGGGAGCACTGTACGCTAGGAGATAATGGGGGAGGGCAGGGTTGCAGTGGGAGCACTGTAGGGCTAGGAGATAATGGGGAAGGGCAGGGTTGCAGTGGGAGCACTGTATGCTAGGAGATAATGGGGAAGGGCAGGGTTGCAGTGGGAGCACTGTATGCTAGGAGATAATGGGGAAGGGCAGGGTTGCAGTGCGAGCACTGTATGCTAGGAGATAATGGGGAAGGGCAGGGTTGCAGTGGGAGCACTGTATGCTAGGAGATAATGGGGAAGGGCAGGGTTACAGTGGGAGCACTGTATGCTAGGAGATAATGGGGGAGGGCAGGGTTGCAGTGGGAGCACTGTATGCTAGGAGATAATGGGGAGGGCAGGGTTGCAGTGCGAGCACTGTATGCTAGGAGATAATGGGGAAGGGCAGGGTTGCAGTGCGAGCACTGTATGCTAGGAGATAATGGGGAAGGGCAGGGTTGCAGTGGGAGCACTGTATGCTAGGAGATAATGGGGAAGGGCAGGGTTGCAGTGGGAGCACTGTAGGGCTAGGAGATAATGGGGAAGGGCAGGGTTGCAGTGGGAGCACTGTATGCTAGGAGATAATGGGGAAGGGCAGGGTTGCAGTGGGAGCACTGTATGCTGGGAGATAATGGGGAAGGGCAGGGTTGCAGTGGGAGCACTGTATGCTAGGAGATAATGGGGAAGGGCAGGGTTGCAGTGGGAGCACTGTATGCTAGGAGATAATAGGGAAGGGCAGGGTTGCAGTGGGAGCACTGTAGGGCTAGGAGATAATGGGGAAGGGCAGGGTTGCAGTGGGAGCACTGTATGCTAGGAGATAATGGGGAAGGGCAGGGTTGCAGTGGGAGCACTGTATGCTGGGAGATAATGGGGAAGGGCAGGGTTGCAGTGGGAGCACTGTATGCTAGGAGATAATGGGGAAGGGCAGGGTTGCAGTGGGAGCACTGTATGCTAGGAGATAATGGGGAAGGGCAGGGTTGCAGTGGGAGCACTGTATGCTAGGAGATAATGGGGAAGGGCAGGGTTGCAGTGGGAGCACTGTATGCTAGGAGATAATGGGGAAGGGCAGGGTTGCAGTGGGAGCACTGTATGCTGGGAAATAATGGGGAAGGGCAGGGTTGCAGTGGGAGCACTGTATGCTGGGAGATAATGGGGAAGGGCAGGGTTGCAGTGGGAGCACTGTATGCTAGGAGATAATGGGGAAGGGCAGGGTTGCAGTGGGAGCACTGTATGCTAGGAGATAATGGGGAAGGGCAGGGTTGCAGTGGGAGCACTGTATGCTAGGAGATAATGGGGAAGGGCAGGGTTGCAGTGGGAGCACTGTATGCTAGGAGATAATGGGGAAGGGCAGGGTTGCAGTGGGAGCACTGTATGCTAGGAGATAATGGGGAAGGGCAGGGTTGCAGTGCGAGCACTGTATGCTAGGAGATAATGGGGAAGGGCAGGGTTGCAGTGGGAGCACTGTATGCTAGGAGATAATGGGGAAGGGCAGGGTTGCAGTGCGAGCACTGTATGCTAAGAGATAATGGGGAAGGGCTGGTTTGCAGTGGGAGCACTGTATGCTAGGAGATAATGGGGAAGGGCAGGGTTGCAGTGCGAGCACTGTATGCTAAGAGATAATGGGGAAGGGCTGGTTTGCAGTGGGTTGTGGACCTGTCAGACATGTGAATGTGGTCACAGGTGGCATTTGTATTTGAGGAAAACCTAACCAAAACAAGCCGGCGTTTCTATAGTGCTTTAGCATTAACAGAGAAAGCTACCCAACATAAGGGATTCAGAGGGACTACGGTTAAAGCGCTGGCAGGCAAAGGGTTACAGAAACGCTAACATGCCCACATCACTGCCCGCGACGGCTCGCGCTCACCTGGGGTCGGAGCAAACTGTTTTTATAACAGATTGTCCCCTGTCTCAATGCCAATAAGGCTGCTAATGAGATGAACATGTTATTGCTGAGTTGTAATTTCCCCTCCGGGCCGCACTGGCTCAAAGTCTTTCTAATTAGTGAGGGAAACTTGCAAAGTTGCAGAGCGGGCGGCGGCTTGGTTTCAAGGTGGCCGACGCACTAAACATTTCTACGATCAGCAGCCAGCCGTGTTGGGAAAGGCCATTAATAAAGCTGGGTGCCCGACGCGCGCTGCTTTACCTGACTCATCTCGTCTGGTTCGGAGGTTTCAGCTCTCTCAGCAGTTCTCCGTAGCGAGACAAGTCTGTGTGTGCTCTCCGAAGGCCTGGGCTAAACTGGCATTAATGGGGTCCTTCCCTGACCCGCGACAGCCGCCACAGACCGTTAATGATCACTCGCTGCAAATGCCTTCTGCACGTGTGTTCAGAAACTCTGAAGAGGTCTAGTAGTCCCTAAGGCAAGGGCGGCCAACTCCAGTCCTCAAGGGCCACCAACAGGCCAGGTTTTCAGGATATCCCTTCTTCCACACAGGTGGCCAGTCGTAGAGTGGCTTGAGGACAGGCGTTAGCCACCCCTGCTCCAAAGGATTACTGTATTAGGCTCGCTACTTTATAATTGTACTTAAAATCTTACAATCCCACTTCCCTTATAAAAGATTATGTTTAAAAAGCGCCAACTCTTTCTAGTTTTAGAGCACATATCTTGTTTAACCCTTTCAATAGCCACGGTCGATGCAGCCGTAACGTGGAGGGTCCGCAAGCAGCCCCTGAAATAAAAGCAAAAGCCCGTGACGTACGGCATACGTGACACATGCCTGGAGGGTGGCACTTTGTGTGGCACTGTCTGTCAATCGGGCGCTGAACAGGTAAAACCTTTGTTACTTGCCCAAAGTGTAATAAAAAATGTTTGTATTTGAATCTGACGCTGTACCATTACTTGTTGAAGCCACATGGACACATTACACATTGGAGAACGAAACGACAAATTGAATTGTAGAGGGTGTCAAGTTCCCCAAACCCACCTTGGCAAACTTAACACCCTCTACAATTCAATTTGTCGTTTCGTTCTCCAATGCAACTACAACACACATCACTGCGAAATGCTCAAAGAACTAGATTGGTCATCACTCGAGTCTAGGCGCAAAGTTCACCTTTCCTGTCTTGCCTTTAAATTCTTCATGGGCAAGCTACGCAGCTATCTGAACAAGCTCCTCACCCCTACCACAGGCAGCACTTATCACCTGAGATCAGACTCCAAAACACTGTTCATGGTCCCAAGTCTCAACAAAGTATCCGGCCGCTCCTCCTTCTCTTACCGTGCACCCCAAAACTGGAACAACCTACCGGAGACTCTCACATCTACCACCAGTTTAAGTTCTTTCAAATCTAAGGCTGTCTCACACTTTAATCTGGTCTGTAACTGTTTCATACGCCCATAATATATATTTTCTTTAACTGTGCACGCAATGTCTTGTATATAATGTATACCCTCCTCATTATGTAACTGTATTTGTAACCATGTATTATTTGTTTTACTCTGTGCCCAGGACATACTTGAAAACGAGAGGTAACTCTCAATGTATTACTTCCTGGTAAAACATTTTATAAATAAATAAATAAATTACTTTGCTTGTACCTATCAATTCCGATTTCTCTTTTATTTACTGCAAGGGCAGTCGGAAACACATACTTTGCCAAGCAGTGCAGGCCCCTTTGCCACCACAAAGATGAAGAAAATAAGGCGCAAACTTAAAAAAGTGACAAATATACAGCTGTTTAAAATGCAATGTTCCCATACTTAATGTGCATTATATATTATTTATTTATAAAATATTTTACCAGGAAGTAATACATAGAGAGTTACCTCTTGTTTTCAAGGATGTCCTGGACACAGTTAAATAACAAATAATACATTGTTACAAATACAGTTACATAAGTGAACAGGGTATACATTACAGTATATACAAGACATTGCATGCACAGTTAAAATACTATATATTATGGGCGTATGTAACAGTTACAGACCAGATTAAAATGTGAGACCGCGTTGGTTTTGAAAGAACTTAAACTGGTGGTGGATGTGAGAGTCTCCGGTAGATTGTTCCAGTTTTGGGGGGCACGGCAAGAGAAGGAGGAGGTGCTGCCAAAAACACTTGCAGTTTCCCAACTGCAATACCCAAGAAGTGAATAAAATGTGTGTTCACGGCGCAAACTGAACCCCAGAAGAAGCCTATTGATTTGGCTAAACTAATTCGGCTTTTTGGACCTTGGAGGCCACCATACCAACTCCTCTACAATCCAGCGCTGAGGTCAGAGGTCTCCGGAGCGCCTGCTGGTGAGAGAAGCAGATGGGAGAGACTGTGTGGATGACCAGGCAGGACGGGAGTACCAGCTGCTGACGAGAGCGGAGTTAGGGTTGGAGTGCACCCCAAGTCACTCCCTGCACTCTACCTTGGGGGATTGTGTGAGTTTACTGTATCCCACTTTGTGTTCGTTGCTTGGAGATAAAACCTTATTGCCCCAGCATTTCTGTGTGTGTTTCTTCCTACATGTATCTGTGATGGAGGTTTAACCTATGAGACCCTGGTTCAACGGAGGAGTGCACAACATCACTCAGCAGGGCTGGTATCATTTATTACCGTGCAATCACTTTATTATTCACTTCATTCAGTTTGCGCCGTGAGCACACATTTTATTCAGCCTTTGCCATCACATAGGGTTAAGAGAACTTAATAATGTACCTTCCGGGATAGCACTGCTTGGTAAATATGGTCCCAGGTTTGACTCCTGTGCGACCCCGTGCATGGCACACTGTACATTAATAATGTGTTACTAGAAATCACACTCTCACTGCACATAGACAGGGAGCTGCGGTATTGTATATATTGGGAACGGGAAACACAGCAGGATTGCTGGGACTGCCGCCCCCGCAGAAATAGAGGAACTCACCAGATATAAAAAGTGAAAACTATTTATTGGTTACAAACTAATAAATAAAATACAAATTACAGAAAAGGACAGGGAATCTTTCTGTATTTTGTTCTGTTTTTTAGTATGTAACCAATAAATAATTTTCACTTTTTATATGTGGTGAGTTCTTCTATTTCTGCAGGGGCGGCAGTCCCACTAATCCTCCGTTTTTTCCCTTTTGGTATTTTTGTGATTGGAGAGCCGCGCGCGGGCCGTACGGAGAGCCGCGCGCGGGCCGTACGGAGAGACGCGTGCGGGCCGTGCGGATCCTATTACAGCACTTGCACTTGCTGATTGAGCGCTTGGCCAGTTGAGGGAGAGCCGTTGAACTACAGGGAGCATAAGCAGCTCCACACCGATCACACACACGAGGTACCGGGTAAGACCATTATTCACAGCTACGATGTAGGGGTAATATCTTTGCCCCTTAACCTGCCGCTGCCAGACACCGACTCCTCCCCCTTAACCTGACACAGCCAGATACTGACTCCTCCTCTTTACCTGCAGAAGCCAGTCACCGCCTGCACCCCCGCCCCGGCAGCCAGACACCGACTCCTCCCCCTTATCTGCCACAGCCAGGCATTGACTCCTCCCCCTCTCTGCAGCAGCCAGACACCGACTCCTCCCCCTTATCTGCCACAGCCAGGCATTGACTCCTCCCCCTCTCTGCAGCAGCCAGACACCGACTCCTCCCCCTCTCTGCAGCAGCCAGACACTGACTCCTCCCCCTCTCTGCAGCAGCCAGACACTGACTCCTCCCCCTTAGGCCTTCATTATACCAGATGCCGCTGAGCGGCGGTGCGACCCGGTGACACCACCCTGCGTTGCTGCGGAGCGGCATCTTGATCATACAGGGGAGACAGGAGAGAAGAGACGCAGATGAGGTGTGGTGGAGGCGTGGCCGTGAGCGGTTCACCCTTATTGGCTGAACCACTCACGTGACGCGGCTGCCAAAATCTATTTGGAAGATCCCCTCAGGAGACGGGCGCCCTGCGGCTCCCGGAGGTGCGCTGGTATGTAAACTTTCATCGGTTTTCAGCAACTTGTTTTCCAGCCGCGCGGCGTCCCGTTAGAACCTGGCCTGTTGACGGCCCTTGAGGACTGGAGTTGGCCACTCCTGGTCTAAATCATAACTTTAGGCAGTGACGTCTAATACCAGAAAGCTCAACAGGACAGGAAAACAGCTCAATATTGCAGCCGGATCAAAGGATCATTATAGAGAGCACAATAATACAGAGGTGCGCAAAGGGGGGGGACGTGGGATTTTTCTGGGGGGGGGGGGGGACGCGGGCGGTTGCAGAGGCCCAGCGCGCTTCCCGAGGTATTTCAGTTAAATGCCGGGGGACCGCACCAGGCCTCTGCAGCTTCAACTTACCAGGATTCAGCCGGCTTCTGGTCACGTCACCATGACAACGCGGCGTCAAATGACGCTGTGGGGTCACGTGACACCGGGTGACTCGAGAGGGGGGGGCACGAGCGCAGGGAACGGGACACTGGGGGGGGGGGGGGGGGGCGCAGCAAAAAAAAAAAAAAACTTTGCACACCCCTGCAATAATATACTTTGTTGCATCAACAAAGAAACCGGGATATGCAGTGTAGATCCCACGCTGCGCTTCCCTTAATACAGTGTGTGTTATAAAACACAAGTCATTATTCCTATAGGAATTTCTCAAGACGTGATCTAAAATAAAAGTGACAAACAATAAACCAACATGAGCTAAACCTACAAGGATAACATTCCCAAGCCCCGAACTTGTGTCCCACAATAAAACATCTTAAAGCAGCAGTCCAAGCTGCCGTTTCTCACCCCACCCCCCCCCCCTTTAATATGGGCATCAATACAATCCACACAATAAGTAATTAGCTCAGTTGCCGATCGATCCGTTCTCCTGTGATCGATCAGCGAAGATTCGGCTCGGGGGTTCACTAAATGGCTGTCAGTGCAGCAGAAGAGGACCAAAGATGCAAAGTTCTGTGGGAAGATACGTGACCAGGCAGCCACTAGATACAATTGGTGCACTGCTAGAGAGAGGGCAGGGCTCAAAAAGGGGTGTGCCAGAGCCTGTTTCAGAAGAGGAAGGGGATGTGACTTTGTAAATGGTTGCTATAGAAACATAAAATGCTGATTAAATTATAATACATGAAAAATGTAATTCAGAGTGGTTTTAAAAAAATGCTACATATATTTTCTCATAGTAGAGAACTAATTATTATTATTTTTTTAAAACACACATAGGAAGGATATTGCTTGGTCTGCGGCTTTAAATACATAGTTTTCCTTCAACACGTCTTTCACTCTAATTTCAAAACTATAAACCATCTCACTTAGATTTTCTTGCCATGCCTACGATTATTAGTATTTTTTTTTATTTTTTTATTACGTCCAGAAAGCATTAGAGTTTACCCTGAAGCACCAGTAATTATTTTAGGATCCTATTAAACATTTAACAGAAAGAGAACGTTGGAAATACTATTGTTTGCTTCAGTAATTTGCCACGTTCCCTCTTAGCCTGTATGGTCCTACATTGTCATTCAGGAAAATTCAATGGGAACATATTAACCCAAAAGGGTGTAGCAAGTTTTATTATTGCTCGGAAAGTTCTCATGGGATTGTAAATGCTGGGATGTATATTTATAATGTAATATTCACCCCCTATAAACTTCCAACCTGCCTCCTTTGATGAAATAGACTTGAAAGCAGTGCAAATGCAGACTCTTTCTGACTCTTCCATGCAGTTTGTACGGTGCTCAGACTTCCACTTTAACCCCTAGTGATAGCCAAACAACTCCGTCCGGGAGTGATGATTCCTACAATTGGTTTTGGAGGAGGATATCGATCACAATGTCTTGTATAGCGCATACACAGAGCGAATCCTGCTCCTATGTGCTTTTTTAAATCTTCAGAAGGTGGAGCGAAGCATCAAATTGGGGTTCAGAAAGGCGATTTCAAAGAGCCAGGTCTTCAGCCGTTTTCTAAAAGTGGGGGGGTCTTTGATGTTTCTGAAGGATACGGGGGAGGGCGTTCCATTCCCTGGCTCCCTGTACCGAAGGGGCATGACCAGCTTCGTCTTGTGCGTTTTAATATGGGGACTTTTAGAAGTTGAAGGGTTTGGGACCGTCGATTCGAGGTGGGTCTGTGGAACTTAAATTCGGTTTGATGGTGCAGGGGTCGTGTGTTATGGAGTGCCCGGTGTACCGTAGTGAGGAGTTTAAACGTTGCTCTTTGCTTGGTTGGCAACCAGTGAAGTTTTCTCAGTTGAGGGGCGATATGGTTGAAACTTCCTCGTGTCAGTGATAAGTCTGGCTGCAGAGTTCTGGAGAGTAGGAAAAAGGGAGGTCGGCATTCTTACATAGAGAGAGTTATTACTGTTCAGTCGAGAAAGGATCAGGGCGACTGACGTGTTCAGGTCTTTTCTGTCAGGAGATGGGCCACCCTCTTCATCATTCTCAGAGCATTGGCTGAAGATTTAGCTGTGGCGTTGACTTGGGATAGAGGACATTTAAGACAGGCAGTGAGTGACATCTGCTGTAAGTATTAACAAAAGTCCATAATGTTTTTAGATCCGTACAAAGAATACACTTTACCATGCAATCATTTTTTGCAGCACAATTTAGCAGGGAACCTCACCATGTTCTTACATTAAATGTCTAATGATTCCTGAAATGACTCAGTCTGCAGAATAATTGGTGTAATAAAATAAACTGTAGTAATAGCAGTATTGGGCATGGTACATATATTGACAGCTTCATTTCCCTTACCCTTTAAATGCATCCCCAGCTTTCCTGTAGATGCAGAAATATTATCTCACCGTCTAGCGAATACATATTTCCTGTCATTTTCCAACAATTGAAAACTCAACTACACTTCTCATTCTCGTGATAATAACAGAGCTGTTTTCTTCAACCACTGAAGACATACATTTTGGGAATGAGTATTTTCACTGTGCAGTGATAATGCCAAATGAGTTATTTTTGCTGTCAAGTTGTGTGCTTTGTTTGTGCAGTGAGAAGTAATACATCACGTATTCTCACTGCATAATGCTTGCTTTTACTGAACCGGGAGAAGAACAGCCGACCACGCTTTGTTTTTGAGCAATTCTGCTTGAAACATAGAACATTCTGCTACCTGAAAAGTCTGATGAAAGGTCCATACAGGACCGGAAACGTGGGTTCTCCCCTGTTCTTGGCTGCTACAATACATGAAGAATTGCATTGTGAACTTGTGAGTAGAGCTCTACTTTCTACCATTTGTTGGTCCAATAAAAGGTATGATGCCACGTACTCCCTCTTCCCTCCTTTGTTACTACTGTACGTGGTGGAAAGGACCAACACGGCGACCCATCCTTCTCTGCTATCTGAAGAGTCTCAAATTATTCACCGACCGGCTCACGGGGGAGGACAGGCACCGCTGCGTAAAGCTGGGAACCGGCAGACAGATGCGGAGATTGGCCCGGGACACTTGTCACAGCACAGATGGGAATATATTTACACGGATGGGAATATATTTACACGGATGGGAATATATTTACACGGATGGGAATATATTTACACGGATGGGAATATATTTACACGGATGGGAATATATTTACACGGATGGGAATATATTTACACGGATGGGAATATATTTACACGGATGGGAATATATTTACACGGATGGGAATATATTTACACGGATGGGAATATATTTACACGGATGGGAATATATTTACACAGATAGGAATATATTTACACAGATAGGAATATATTTACACAGATAGAAATATATTTACACGGATGGGAATATATTTACACGGATGGGAATATATTTACACAGATGGGAATATATTTACACGGATAGAAATATATTTACACGGATGGGAATATATTTACACAGATGGTAATATATTTACACGGATGGGAATATATTTACACAGATAGAAATATATTTACACAGATAGGAATATATTTACACAGATAGAAATATATTTACACGGATGGGAATATATTTACACAGATAGGAATATATTTACACAGATAGAAATATATTTACACGGATGGGAATATATTTACACAGATGGGAATATATTTCCACGGATGGGAATATATTTACACGGATGGGAATATATTTACACGGATGGGAATATATTTACACGGATGGGAATATATTTCCACGGATGGGAATATATTTACACGGATGGGAATATATTTACACGGATGGGAATATATTTACACGGATGGGAATATATTTACACGGATAGGAATATATTTACACAGATGGGAATATATTTACACAGATGGGAATATATTTACACAGATGGGAATATATTTACACAGATGGGAATATATTTACACAGATGGGAATATATTTACACAGATGGGAATATATTTACACAGATGGGAATATATTTACACAGATGGGAATATATTTACACAGATGGGAATATATTTACACAGATAGAAATATATTTACACAGATAGGAATATATTTACACAGATAGAAATATATTTACACGGATGGGAATATATTTACACAGATAGGAATATATTTACACAGATAGAAATATATTTACACGGATGGGAATATATTTCCACAGATGGGAATATATTTCCACAGATGGGAATATATTTACACGGATGGGAATATATTTACACGGATGGGAATATATTTACACGGATGGGAATATATTTACACGGATGGGAATATATTTACACGGATAGGAATATATTTACACGGATAGGAATATATTTACACAGATGGGAATATATTTACACAGATGGGAATATATTTACACAGATGGGAATATATTTACACAGATGGGAATATATTTACACAGATGGGAATATATTTACACAGATGGGAATATATTTACACAGATGGGAATATATTTACACAGATGGGAATATATTTACACAGATAGGAATATATTTACACGGATGGGAATATATTTACACGGATAGGAATATATTTACACAGATGGGAATATATTTACACAGATGGGAATATATTTACACAGATAGGAATATATTTACACAGATGGGAATATATTTACACAGATAGGAATATATTTACACAGATGGGAATATATTTACACAGATGGGAATATATTTACACAGATGGGAATATATTTACACAGATGGGAATATATTTACACAGATGGGAATATATTTACACAGATGGGAATATATTTACACAGATGGGAATATATTTACACAGATGGGAATATATTTACACAGATAGGAATATATTTACACAGATAGGAATATATTTACACGGATAGAAATATATTTACACGGATGGGAATATATTTACACAGATAGGAATATATTTACACAGATAGGAATATATTTACACAGATAGAAATATATTTACACGGATGGGAATATATTTACACAGATAGGAATATATTTACACGGATAGGAATATATTTACACGGATAGAAATATATTTACACGGATGGGAATATATTTACACGGATAGGAATATATTTACACAGATAGAAATATATTTACACGGATGGGAATATATTTACACAGATAGGAATATATTTACACAGATAGGAATATATTTACACAGATAGAAATATATTTACACGGATGGGAATATATTTACACAGATAGGAATATATTTACACAGATAGGAATATATTTACACAGATAGAAATATATTTACACGGATGGGAATATATTTACACAGATAGGAATATATTTACACAGATAGAAATATATTTACACGGATGGGAATATATTTACACAGATGGGAATATATTTACACAGATGGGAATATATTTACACAGATGGGAATATATTTACACAGATGGGAATATATTTACACAGATGGGAATATATTTACACAGATGGGAATATATTTACACAGATGGGAATATATTTACACAGATGGGAATATATTTACACAGATGGGAATATATTTACACAGATAGGAATATATTTACACGGATGGGAATATATTTACACGGATAGGAATATATTTACACAGATGGGAATATATTTACACAGATGGGAATATATTTACACAGATGGGAATATATTTACACAGATAGGAATATATTTACACAGATGGGAATATATTTACACAGATGGGAATATATTTACACAGATGGGAATATATTTACACAGATGGGAATATATTTACACAGATGGGAATATATTTACACAGATGGGAATATATTTACACAGATGGGAATATATTTACACAGATGGGAATATATTTACACAGATGGGAATATATTTACACAGATAGGAATATATTTACACGGATAGAAATATATTTACACGGATGGGAATATATTTACACAGATAGGAATATATTTACACAGATAGGAATATATTTACACAGATAGAAATATATTTACACGGATGGGAATATATTTACACAGATAGGAATATATTTACACGGATAGGAATATATTTACACGGATAGAAATATATTTACACGGATGGGAATATATTTACACAGATAGGAATATATTTACACAGATAGAAATATATTTACACGGATGGGAATATATTTACACAGATAGGAATATATTTACACAGATAGGAATATATTTACACAGATAGAAATATATTTACACGGATGGGAATATATTTACACAGATAGGAATATATTTACACAGATAGGAATATATTTACACAGATAGAAATATATTTACACGGATGGGAATATATTTACACAGATAGGAATATATTTACACAGATAGAAATATATTTACACGGATGGGAATATATTTACACAGATGGGAATATATTTACACAGATAGGAATATATTTACACAGATGGGAATATATTTACACGGATAGGAATATATTTCCACAGATGCGAATATATTTCCACAGATGGGAATATATTTACACGGATGGGAATATATTTACACGGATGGGAATATATTTACACGGATGGGAATATATTTACACAGATGGGAATATATTTACACGGATGGGAATATATTTACACGGATGGGAATATATTTACACAGATGGGAATATATTTACACGGATGGGAATATATTTACACGGATGGGAATATATTTACACGGATAGGAATATATTTACACGGATAGGAATATATTTACACAGATGGGAATATATTTACACGGATAGGAATATATTTACACAGATGGGAATATATTTACACAGATAGGAATATATTTACACAGATGGGAATATATTTACACAGATGGGAATATATTTACACAGATGGGAATATATTTACACAGATGGGAATATATTTACACAGATGGGAATATATTTACACAGATGGGAATATATTTACACAGATGGGAATATATTTACACAGATGGGAATATATTTACACAGATGGGAATATATTTACACAGATGGGAATATATTTACACAGATGGGAATATATTTACACAGATGGGAATATATTTACACAGATGGGAATATATTTACACAGATGGGAATATATTTACACAGATGGGAATATATTTACACAGATAGGAATATATTTACACGGATAGAAATATATTTACACGGATGGGAATATATTTACACGGATGGGAATATATTTACACAGATGGGAATATATTTACACAGATGGGAATATATTTACACAGATGGGAATATATTTACACAGATGGGAATATATTTACACAGATGGGAATATATTTACACAGATGGGAATATATTTACACAGATGGGAATATATTTACACAGATGGGAATATATTTACACAGATGGGAATATATTTACACAGATGGGAATATATTTACACAGATGGGAATATATTTACACAGATGGGAATATATTTACACAGATGGGAATATATTTACACAGATGGGAATATATTTACACAGATGGGAATATATTTACACAGATGGGAATATATTTACACAGATAGGAATATATTTACACATCTGCATTTTTACTGATAGGAATTTCATTTTACCGAATGATTCATAACATAATATAATATAAATATATACATGTAACAGTGTTTCCCCCATCCAATCGCAGATAGGGGCCATTACAGGGTGTGTGCTGCATTCCTGCTGGTAACAAGAGGGCTGAGTCGTCCGCAATGACTTGGGGACACAGGATCAGGCTTCTGGGGTCCATACCCCACATAATACTTAGCAGTGCAGCGCCTCCATCTGCCATAGGCTCCAGTGAAATGGAGATGATCTCCCACGGTAGAACTTGTACCTCTTCCCCACCCCCACCCCCCAGTTAGATCACACACCAGGCTGGAGATATATTGCAAACAGGAACGGTTTATTACTAAACACTTTGCACAACAGCTACGCAGCAGTTTTCTGCCGAATATAGTCTCTTTAGATCAGCAATCACTGGAGATGGTCCCTGGACCGTCACTGCAGGCCAAGGACACCCACAGCCGTCCTAGCTCTTCCCCACCTCCCGGGAAGGCCCCAATCTCAGGCTCCCAGTTGTGTGACCTGCCTTCCTCAGAGGGAAGGAACAACCCCAACTTTAGGGCGGTCCTGCCCTTAAGTGCAGCCAGTAGGCGAGCACCCCGTTGTCCCAGCTACAACAGGATGTACCAGCCCCTGCTGTCACTCAAATGCAGCACCAAAAGGTGAAGGGGAAAACCCCATTCCTATTACTGGCAAGGCCTGCTCATACCAGGACTTACTGCCAGGAGAAGGGCAGATTAGTAGTCAGGGGTGTAAGTTGTACTTTAAGAATTAATTGATGTGACGCTACATATTTAAACAAAATAAATCCTGTTTACTCACACAATAGGTCCCATTAACACTCAAGATTGTTACATATAAATAGATTTATGCTGTTGATGTAATGAAGTCTCCTGACTCTTATTAGACAAATGTATACACATTTCATTTAAACATACAAACAAATGTATGCATCTGGTAAAGTCCTCCCCTCCACCTCTCTAGCGCCTCCTGGTGAATGTTCTGGGGACCACACCATTGTGTTTTTGTGCGTAACCATTATTTACAGAGTGATGTACATACAGTTTCTCTTTAAATGGACAGCCAGCTGAGAATGAGCGGAACAGTTAACACACAGAGAAGTCCATTTCCATAACCCGCTCTGGTATAAAGCCAGCCGATATTTCCTGCACACTCCTCAGAGATAAGCAAAACTCCCAGTGGTACTGTTGATGAGGAAATCCATTCAAAAGCAGGCTGGGCTATTGTCTCTGCCACACTGCGCTGTCTAATCGTATGCCATCTGTATCCCTACCAGGGAAATGTTACAGGCTACAATGCACTTTTGCAGGTAAAGGCCAGCTCAGCCCAGAAGGGGTTAAAAAAGTTCACAATTTCCTTATCTGGCATGGCAAGCTGATGCTGCCATTCACTAAGCTACTTGCCAGATAAGGAAATTGTGTACTTTCTTAACCCCTTCTCGGCTGAATTGGCCTTTCGGCCGGCACCATCTTCATCCAACCGGCACAGCACACATGCTTACAGTAACCCTGCGTTATATAGCTCCCTGTTTGGCTTTTTCTTATTAATAAGACAGATTTCTAAGCCATCACGGCCAAGCAGGCATGCTATAAAGAGGAGTGACCATCTGGTAACTTCATTGCATTGATAGAAAGTGTAAACACACTTGGCTCTGAATAAATAGATGTACATACAGGATTGGAACAGTTCCGAATTTCCCACGGAAATGCAAGGGCACAAACAAATGGGAGGCACCTTTCAGGCATGCTCATTTCATTACTCAATTGTGGGGGTATATACACTGACACTATATAGAATATATGTGAAACACACACACACACTATACTTTAGATCTGAATGGCTGTCAGCTGCCTACACATATTCTTGCCAATATAGGATGCCAAAAGAGAATTCCAAAACTGCCAATCACCTTGGCATGGCAAAGCGAAGGGTATTCTGTCCTGCCAGCGGTGATGGGACTGAACATGATATCATATGCTGAGACACAACATACAGCCTGAATATCTACCCAAACCTCAGAGTCTACAAGCGAGCAAGGAGAAAGTACCTCGTTTATGTTAGCTAAAAGAACAGAGCAAGAGACACGAATCCTCAGTGCTGCATCCAACATGATGAATTATATAGTTAAATACGTCTGTTTATCTTCTCATAAGCAAGGGTCGTCGTCCAAACTAAAAGTATTTTAAGCCGACAACCACCTCACGGTGTGGCCCATCTCTATGTCCTAGCACTGCTGCACCTGCAATAAGCGCTCATAGCCTGTCTAATGGAGGGAGGACGGGCTCTAATAGACAGGTCTTTCACAGGCGCGAAGCCAGAACTGCCATTTAAAAGGTGGGACGGGCGAGCTTGAAAGCAGGGAGTGTGGTGGGTTTGGGTTCTGAGCTTACAAGAACCATGTGTCTCTGTAACAAAAGAACACCCTGAAAAAAGACCATATGTTCTATGCTGTCAGTAAATGGTGCTTACATTAAAGTCTCAGACAGGGGGGAGCTATGCATATACTGGTCTAAATAAAACGTGTCTCTTTACATGTATTTCACATTTAAATCCTGAAAATTAAAAACGGCAGTTCAGTTCAACGTATTGTTATTTCTATCTGTGAATCCCTGCACTGGCCGCTCATTAAATGCACAACAATCAGTGCTGTGTGATAATAAGCACCAAGAGGAAAATTGTGTGTATATGTTAAAACTGGAGCTGAGAAGCCATTGAGCAGCGGCACAAAAGCTATTAAATGGCTTTTTGTGTTCCACGACAGAAATGCACCCCTGATTACAGTACTTCGCCTTATTTGTCAACAATTCAAGGCTCTGCTTGTTGTGGATATTTGCCATTGGCCTAAAGCAAAAAAAATCAGTTCCAGATCTTATGAACCATTTGCTCTGTAATGTTTCCGCTCTGTTTGCACTGTTGTGCGTCTTCTGGATACACCAAGTGCTTCCATATGGCCAGATTTCTCCCGACACATTCAAACTGCTCTAACGTGCCAAATTTCTATTTATTGCTATACCAACCGTCCCTTATTTTCACGAAAGCAATTGTTACTTTATTACCCGTCATTGCCCTACAATGTAATAAACACAATGATTTATTTACCCTTTTCGCTGCTCCCCCGGCAACACCCGAGCGACACCGGACTTCCAGCGCCTGCGGCCATGTGATTGCTTTGGTAGCGATCGCATGGCCACAACTGCCCCTTTCCCACTCCCAGCGCGTTAAGTGCCGGGGGCGTCACTTGGGTTTGGATTTGGCCAATGCTCCAATGGAGCAGTCATCCATGTCAACCAACTGGAAACCAAGCACTTTACTGATGACGTACTTGGTACGTCAGTAGGAGCCTCTGACATTACGAGAACGCAGCAAGTAACAAGAATTGTGGCAACTAATACTCACCAACCCAGGAGTTGGTATCTTCTACATGCTTCCCAAAATCCACAAACCAGGAAACCCTGGCAGGCCAATTATAACATGTATGGATACACTCACTAAACTAATATCAGGCATAGTGGAGAATACCCTAAAACCACTAGTCAAACACCAACAGCTTCATACACAGCCACCACCAGTCTAAGTTCTTTGAAAACTACTGTAAAGCTGTCTCACATTTTGATCTGGTCTGTAACTGTTACATACACATATAATATATATTATCTCTTACTGTGCATGCAATGTCTTGTATATAATGTATACCCTGTTCACTTATGTAACTATGTATTGTAACCATTGTATTATTTGTCATCTTAACTCTCTGATTGATTACAACTGTGTATGCACCGTGTTTTCACCAATCGTAGCTAAGTATTGGGTATATATACTTAGCTATCAGTACCAAAAGCCACTCCTGATGAAGACGTCATTACGTCGAAACGCGTAGAGTTTGGCCCGTTAGAGGAGGAGAGAAGCAGTGGGATCCCTGGCGGTGTCCTCCGTTCCGGTAAACTGTGACGTCACGATCCGGAAGTGACACACGAGAGAGCTGCAAGAGCGTGTACCGGGCGGTGAGAGCTGTGACCAACCAAAGACCCAGCTGTTTAATGCTTTTACCTCTCATACTGCCGTAAGCCTCCAATTGTGAGCTTTACTCCCTCCTACTGTCTCTGTACGTTCTCCCTACCTACCAATTAGACTGTAAGCTCCTCGGGGCAGGGACTCCTCTTCCTTAATGTTATGTTTGTCTAAAGCACTTATTCCCATGATCTGCTATTTATATTATCTGTTATTTATTCGATTACCACATGTATTACTACTGTGAAGCGCTATGTACATTAATGGCGCTATATAAATAAAGACATACAATACAATACAATAAATCTTGTTATTTTTGATCTGCACCATGGCTGTTTTCTCTTTTCCTTGAGATTGCTGACCTATATACCACACCTCCAGACTGGGATGAAACTTAGTTCCAGATTGGCACAATGCTCCTTTTTCTACTTTGCTTGCGAGTAGGAATTTGGCAGCACATTCTTTATTCATTATCACATTACTGTATTACACTATCCACATCTCTTCTTTTTATGGGGCACTCGGCGACGCTCCCCTGGATCTCCATCAACAGTGCATCTCCTAGACTTTTGAAACAGTCTTTTCTACAGGGTCGAGTGATAAGTAGTTTTGCCTTTATTTCACTTATTTATTTGTTATATTCACTATTTATTATTACTTATACATATTATATGTTTAATATTTGATATATACTGTATATATAATTTGTCACTTTTTTGGGTGTAGTAGAGCGCCATCTAGCGTTCTTAATATTGTATAGTAATATCCCCCACAAGGATGGCACTGAGGCATGCTTGCAATTCCTTGCAACCTCTCCCCTGGATCAGAAATACAGCGCTGAAGTAAATGACCAAACTGATAGAATACATCCTCACACACAACTACTTCAGCTTCAACAAGGAAATATACCTACAACTAATGGGGACTGCCAAGGGAATATCTGCAAACAGAGATTCGTTACCACATGCTTCCACAAACCTTACAAATATTACAGATACATTGATTATCTGTTTATAATATGGACAGAGGGCGAAGCCTAAACAGTTTTAGGAGTCCTTGAATTTATTGCACCCATCAATTAAGCTCAAAATAGATTAATTCAGCAAACCAAGTTAACTTTCAGGATACAGAAGTAACAGTTCCATGGCAAACTACACACATCTGTATACAAGAAACCCACAGACAGATGTAGTTACCTCCATAACTCCAGCTTCCATCCCACTCTTACAAAACGAGCCATCATACACAGCCAGGCTATAAGATATCACCGCATACGCTCTGACACTAAAGACAGGAACAGACACCTCACAGCCCTGACTGACTCATTCACACAGAAGGGATACAAGCCAAAGACTATTGCCACAACAAATCACATCTGCACTAAAAGCCCCACGAGAACGCCTACTCCAATACAAGAAAAAAATACACGCATACCACTAGTGGCTACATACAGCCCGGCCCTAGGGGGAATGCGAAAAATAATCAAAGATCTGTAACTCATGCTGACAGAGGATGAAATATTAAAAGACATCTTCCCCAAAACTCCCATCCTGGTATTCCGGCAACCGCCAAACCTCAGACCGAAGGTAGTCAACAGAAAACATCATAACAAACTCAAGAACGCTGATAATTACACAAGACCATGTAACACCACATGCTGCAAACTCTGCAAACATATATGCCAAGATCCCAGAGCCAGTCACAAACATCGCACGCAATGTAAAAGGATCATTCTGCTGCACATCCAGGAATGTGGTATATATGATTCAATGCAGCAAATGTGACCAAGGATGTTACATTGGTGAAATCAGACAAAAACTTCAAACCAGAATGAACTTACACAGACACACAATAACACACCATGAAGAAGGAAGATACTGCACTCTTGTGGGACACCGCTTCTCATAGCCAGATCTATCCATAAATGATTTAACATCCAAATCCTCAATGGAATGGTTAACTGCATCAAGAACGGAAAACATGTGAACTCAAAATGAGAATGCACTTTGACACTAAAACAAGAGGACTTAATACTGATATGGGGTTTCTTGCGCACTTATCATTTTTTGAATTGTTTTTCTCTGGCTCTCTGTGAATTTTACAATTAACCCCTTCTCCCCCTGTACCCTATGGATAGATGTATGGTCTCACTGCACGGTCCCTTTCATCCATCAATTTCCCTGTCTGTTTATTCCTTCTCTGCATCATCTGCCTTAGATGGCCACCTTGTTTTAGGTTTATAAACGTGTTAAACTACAGGAATCTTTAGTAAATCAGTATCGTTGACCTGAGGAAGAGAGAGCTCGCCAAAGCTTGTCTTATAATATCAATTCTTGGTACAAATAAAAAAGGTATCACCGAATAGAGAAGTACTCTCATACTCTGCACTACCACGGCTATTTCTACTTAGTTCATAACTTTTCTTCCAATTTTTGTTCTTCGGTTTTTGTTGAGCTTTCTCCGGTTCCATTTACAACCACTTAACACACCTTCCCTCACCCCCCGGGGAGGCAAACTTCCAGCAACGGATATCTCCACAAGGAATTTGTAAGGCTATTATCAAATAAAATGCCACCGTACGCGAGGATTTATTCCCTATGTATGTGATCAGAGGGATGAGAGCAAAGTGATGTCAGTTTGTAAACAGGGATTGTTGCTGCTGTCGCATTAACACATTGGTTCACGAACGCGGCTTTGTTAAACATACCCTTTCCCGCCCCATCCGTGCAAGAGGAGCTTAGCAGCTGCACACAATTTCATGGTAAGTGCCGTCTACAACGTTTTATCTTAAACTGGTGCTCTCGGTAAGAAGGAGAGAGGTTGGAACACAATACACCGTGTGCATTGTTTAATCCTGGCTACGGCAGGGGGCCACTGGAGGCTCTCTAAGCCGCGCGGCTCCATAATGGGTTCCCTGCGGAGACACAATGCGACGAGGCCACAGGCGGCTTCTATTTCATCTACTTCATTTTATTTTCTACTAAAACCAATAATTTCACTTAAGAAAAAAAATGCACACAGCATTTGAACCATGAAATTGTAGGAATCGCTCTTAATATTGGAGACGTGTAGAACCAAACGCTGGAATTTTTATTACACAAAAAGGTGTTGGTTCTCCGTTAAAAAAGCAGAAGAAGAAAATGTTTCATTTGCCACCATTTTCCTGTCCCAATCAGCTCGGCTCGGGACACTCCTTACACATTTAGGACAGTAAATCGAGCTAATTTGATAACCCCAAAAAAAGCATGATATGGCCAGGGGCTCCTCATTGGGAAATCCGGTCACCCATAGAAAATGCAAAGGGAGAAGAAATACAAAAAAAACGACTTCTTAACTTTGTCACGGAAAATCCACAATCAACACAAAAATGATAGTGGTAAAGAGAGCAACTTTACATTTTCCCCCATCCCGCATTATGCAGCTTGGGACATGGAGATCAGAAAGCAGGGATCCCCTGCCTAATGTCCAAAGGGATTTTCCTTAGTGCAATGAATCAGTAGCATGGGCAACTTAACCCCTTGAGTGCCGGGGGGGGGGGCTGCTGTGCATTGCAGAGCAATTAAGGCTTTGTAAAGTAAGTAGACAAAGCATTTAGTATCGGATTTCACCAACCCGTTCTCCCCCACCGTTTGTGCTGAGAATATAATGAGGATCCCTGTGGCAGAGACTTGCAGATGAGCTGACAAAGTGCCCAGAGTTTGACATGTACTAATTGAACGACAGCATTGGTACAGGAAGGACTTGTGCACTACGCTCTGACAGCTTTGTTCAATCTGTACTAAATGAAAAGAAATCAAGTGACTAAATTGAATAAACCAAATGTATATCTCGCAGACACTGCATGCAATGTGACTGGGAAAATGCTGAACGCAGCAGCAGCAGCAGCAGCATCCTAATCCGGCACAACCCTGCGTCCAAATAAGCCAATGTCTTCCAACTCGCGCTTTGAAATGTTTTGCGTTGCTGGAAGTGTTGCCCACATTTTGCCAAATGACCGTATGTATTTAAAAAGGGCTCGTCACCTTGTACAAAACTTTACACGGAAGAGAAAATGACACATTTTCGCCCGACTGTCAAATTTCCGCAAAATGTTTGCGCGTCTCTACGGATGGGTCGCTGCTAATGAACTATTTGCGAAGTGCCGAACCCAACACCCCGAAAGCCAAGCTCCGTGGCCTGGTTAGTTATACATTATGTGAGTCAGTGGGGTTGGAATGTCCCAAAGCAGCATCACCCCAGACTTCATTTAGGGCAGGCGTTCTCAACTCCAGTCCTCAAGACCCCCTTCCCCCCCCCCCTAAACAGGTCAGGTATTCAGAATATACCTGCTTCAGCACAGGTGACTTAATCAGTCCCTCCATCAGCACAGGTGGATCAATCTCTGACAGCCACTGATTGAGCCACCTGTGCTGAAGCACTGGACCTGTTGGGGGGTCTTGATGACTGGAGTGAAGGACCCCCCGATTTATGGAGATCTGTCCTTTTGGAGACGTCCTATTTGATATACTTTCATGCAGACTTTGCAGTTCAACAAATGTATTGTTTCAATGGTCGGTAACTATATGTGAACGAATAGGAGCCTAAAGAACAACACAAACATTAAAACATAAGTTCCCTGCATTCGGGAGAACAGCAAAGGTCAGCTCCATAACTACTGCAAAGAAAATAAAAAAATAGGGAAGAACAGGTCAAAAGTATTGTGGAAGTAATATGCTAAAGGGACGTTACGCACGCCCCCTAACCACAGCGCAGGCGAGTTATCTCTCCCGGGCTCACATCCCAGGTGGGCTTCCTGGAAGAAAAGGTGGGCTCTGTGGTCTATCTGCCATACCGCTAACATCAACATCCCCCCTACCCCACTGCGACCCGCTGTGCGGCGGAACAGGACACGCGGTCACGGCCGTCTCGCCACGGCCAAGTCCCCACCGGCGTTCAGCCCCAGAGGGACATTCCACCGCAGCCGCTGGTCACTCAACCGTCGCCCGGTTCCACAAATACGTTCATTTAAGGGTTAATTTAGCAGTTGGGGTAAGGAGTATCGTTAGTATTAGGGGTAAAGGTTAGGGGGTTTTAGGGTAATGGGTAAGGTTAGCGGCCGGCGGCGAGAAGTCCCTGCGGCGAGGTGAGTAGTGGCTAAACGCCGGCGGCCATTTTGCCGCAACCAGATGTGTGTGAGCTCTTCGGGGGCAGGGACCACTTTTCCTATTGTTTTGATCTGAAGCGCATATTCCCGTTGTGTTATAATGTTATGTCAGATTATGTAGTGTAAGAGCTATGTACCTGGAAGGCGCTATACAAAGATATACATAGAGTGTAAGCTCTGCGGGGCAGGGATTTCCTTCCCTGATTTTGTTTGTTGCACTTATTGTATTAGAATTCTCTGTACGGTAAAGCGCTGAGTGCACTGTGGACGCGATATAAAGATATACAAACATAGCTTACACGGCTGTGCGGCTGGACCAGTCTCCACGTAACATCCCCCAACATCCCCATCCTCAAACCTTCATGGGATCAGCTATCAGGCGGGATCATACTCCATCCTGATGTATGCTCCACCCCACAACGAGCAGCCACTTTATATTCTTGTTTCAGCATTGTCCCTGGTTCCCTTCAGACTGGAAGCTCCCGAGCCGGGACCCCGTTACCGCTGTATCTGCTTGTGCACGTTTATCCTTATTAGCATGGAAGGCCTCGGGCATGGTCAGCGCTGAGGCGCGCTGCGGCTCGGCAGTGAGCCCCTGCAGCCGCAATGAGAGCGGCTTTAGCAGGGGCTCGCGCACGCGTGCGGAAGCGTGCGGAAGCGTGGGTCTTATGAAAATTTGAAATTTTCGCGCTCAAGGGAGCGCAGGGCCGGTCACGTGAGCGGTTCGCCCAATGAGGGCGAACCAGCTCTGTGACGTCACTGGCCCGCCCCCCGACACGCCCCCGGACGGCGCGCTAACCAAGGCCAGGGAAAGCACCCGCTTTCCCTCAGCCTCAGCGCGCCTCCGCACGGGCTGAGTCACCATGGACGCAGCCTAACTCTGTTTATGTACTTATCAAATCTCTGTACCCTCATTGGACTGCGCTGTGGAATATGCAGGCGCTTTACAAATACACGACAATAATTATACTGTAACCCCCTATGTACTGTATAGGTGACACTCCTGCTTTAAATATGCTAAAAACTGCATTTTCTACCTTGAACACAATGATGTCATAATTACCTAGCGGTAATTGCAGTCACACACAGGGGTGCAATAATCACCGAAACGGGGAAAACAAGGCGCCCCAAACTATTCTTTTTAACGCCGCGTCTTTACGTTTCTCATTAGGATTCGGATGGCGTGCGCGCTCATTATCTCACATGGAAGAGAAACGCGGCCGTAACCGCTGGCTGGGAAATGCACACAGGGAGTAATGGCGGAGAAATGAAGGATAAGAGTCATTGTAAACAAAATACATTGAGTGGGCCTTAGATTAAACAATACGCTTTTAAAAATGATTTTTAATGCGAATAACACATTGCACTTAAAAAAATGTAAAAATAAAAAAGTGTCATTTCAAATCCCACCCGAAGATTCTGACCAGCGAGTGACCAGCGAGTGACCAGCGAGTGTGACCAGTAAGTGTGAGCAGTGAGTGACCAGTGAGTGTGAGCAGTGAGTGACCAGCGAGTGTGAACAGTATGTGTGACCAGTATGTGTGACCAGTATGTGTGAGCAGTGAGTGTGAGCAGTGAGTGTGAGCAGTGAGTGTGCGCAGTGAGTGTGACCAGTGAGTGTGAGCAGTGAGTGACCAGCGAGTGTGAACAGTATGTGTGACCAGTATGTGTGAGCAGTGAGTGTGAGCAGTGAGTGTGAGCAGTGAGTGTGCGCAGTGAGTGTGACCAGTGAGTGTGACCAGTGAGTGACCTTCAGATGTCGAGTGCTGGATAAGAATATCTTGCTTAGAAGAAAGCCGTTCTTGTCATTCAAATGCGTTCTGTACCCGCTCAGAATAAACTAACCTGACGCGGGCAGAAGCCACACAGCATTATGGGGGTTATTAATTAAACCGTGATAGTGCCGATCAGGGCAGTATTAGCACACAAACTCCTATTTCAAGTCGAGGGCAGGGTCCGTGAGATAGTGGCACGATCTGCACGATCGCAGTTTAATTAATAACCCCCTAGGGCAGGGAGACCAACTCCAGACTTCAAGGTGCACCAACAGGTCAGGTTTTAAGGATATCCCTGCTTCAGCACAGATTAGATAACCTGCGTCAGCACAGGTGGCTCACTCGGTCCTTGCTTCAGCACAGGTGGCTCACTCAGTGGCTCAGTTTTCGACAGAGCCACCTGTGCTGAAGCAGGACTATCCCTAATGCCTGGCCTGTTGGTGGCCCTTGAGGACTGGAGTTGGCCCGTCCCCTGCCCCAGGTGCTGAAGGGGAATTCGACACTGGGGATTGCGCATGTTGTATGGAGAGTTCGTGTTTGTGATTGCACACTGCCCTCTTGTGGATGTCAGCTGTAAAGGTTCAGTGCGCTCCTTGCTGGACTTACTGGAGAGTCCCAGCTTCCTGAGTGATCTGCAGATCAGATTCGGAAGGTTTCGTGCCTGTAACATACTGCCAATCCCACCCTTTCACAGGGCCAGAGATAACTGCAGCGCTGTGACCTGTCCGCCAGTCCCAGGATTGCTCTGTGCGGGGTCTGCAAATCAATCTCCTGCAATATGTGGCAGATCCACCCAAGAATAATGGGAACATGCGTTCTGGGGGCTGCACGGTGAGTGCTGTATAACCGTGCGTGAGTTATCACACCAAAACTATGACATTTTTACTCTTTCATAAATGATGTGTATATTTTTTAAGCATGGTTGGAAAAGAGACTTTAATCAACTACAAAAATCAAACATGGCTGGAATCTAATCATAATTACTGCTGCCAACAGCATCTTATCCCCTTACTGCCCCGTAACCTGCTCAAGCGCTCAACACAGAAATACGTGAGGACTTTGTGTCCAATCAACACTGGCACTTTTTAAAGGGAGACTATTAGCTTTTGTGGGCAATAAATACTGAATACATTTTAATTATAGACCAGGAAGTCCTGCTTAAAATTACATGTTTTGGGGAGGTCACCTTTTAGAAAGCCTTTTTTCACCAATATTTCCAAACGACACCCTCATAACGGAGCGGTACAACCTCTCATACCACCAAGTACTGTATTAACAGATATGTTAAAGTATCTATACCAGAGGTGGGCAACTCCAGCACTCAAGGGCTACCAACAGGTCAGTTTTCCGGATATCCCTGCTTCAGAATGAAATATAATGCATTTCCTGGTGATCACGTCCCACAGCCGTGTCACCGGTATGAAATATAATGCATTTCCTGGTGATCACGTCCCACAGCCGTGTCACCGGTATGAAATATAATGCATTTCCTGGTGATCACATCCCACGGCCGTGTCACCGGTATGAAATATAATGCATTTCCTGGTGATCACGTCCCACAGCCGTGTCACCGGTATGAAATATAATGCATTTCCTGGTGATCACATCCCACAGCCGTGTCACTGGTATGAAATATAATGCATTTCCTGGTGATCACGTCCCACAGCCGTGTCACCGGTATGAAATATAATTCATTTCCTGGTGATCACGTCCCACAGCCGTATCACCAGTATGAAATATAATGCATTTCCTGGTGATCACGCCCCCAGCCGTGTCACCGGTATGAAATATAATGCATTTCCTGGTGATCACGCCCCCAGCCGTGTCACCGGTATGAAATATAATGCATTTCCTGGTGATCACGCCCCACAGCCGTGTCACCGGTATGAAATATAATGCATTTCCTGGTGATCACGCCCCCAGCCGTGTCACCGGTATGAAATATAATGCATTTCCTGGTGATCACGTCCCACAGCCGTATCACCAGTATGAAATATAATTCATTTCCTGGTGATCACGTCCCACAGCCGTGTCACCGGTATGAAATATAATGCATTTCCTGGTGATCACGTCCCACAGCCGTGTCACCGGTATGAAATATAATGCATTTCCTGGTGATCACATCCCACAGCCGTGTCACCGGTATGAAATATAATGCATTTCCTGGTGATCACATCCCACAGCCGTGTCACCGGTATGAAATATAATGCATTTCCTGGTGATCACATCCCACAGCCGTGTCACCGGTATGAAATATAATGCATTTCCTGGTGATCACGTCCCACAGCCGTGTCACCGGTATGAAATATAATGCATTTCCTGGTGATCACGTCCCACAGCCGTGTCACCGGTATGAAATATAATGCATTTCCTGGTGATCACGTCCCACAGCCGTGTCACCGGTATGAAATATAATGCATTTCCTGGTGATCACATCCCACAGCCGAGTCACCGGTATGAAATATAATGCATTTCCTGGTGATCACGTCCCACAGCCGTGTCACCGGTATGAAATATAATGCATTTCCTGGTGATCACGTCCCACAGCCGTGTCACCGGTATGAAATATAATGCATTTCCAGGTGATCACGTCCCACAGCCGAGTCACCGGTATGAAATATAATGCATTTCCTGGTGATCACGTCCCACGGCCGTGTCACCGGTATGAAATATAATGCATTTCCTGGTGATCACGTCCCACGGCCGTGTCACCGGTATGAAATATAATGCATTTCCTGGTGATCACGTCCCACGGCCGTGTCACCGGTATGAAATATAATGCATTTCCTGCTGATCACGTCCCACAGCCGTGTCACCGGTATGAAATATAATGCATTTCCTGCTGATCACGTCCCACAGCCGTGTCACCGGTATGAAATATAATGCATTTCCTGGTGATCACGTCCCCCAGCCGTGTCACCGGTATGAAATATAATGCATTTCCTGGTGATCACGCCCCCAGCCGTGTCACCGGTATGAAATATAATGCATTTCCTGGTGATCACGCCCCACAGCCGTGTCACCGGTATGAAATATAATGCATTTCCTGGTGATCACGCCCCCAGCCGTGTCACCGGTATGAAATATAATGCATTTCCTGGTGATCACGTCCCACAGCCGTATCACCAGTATGAAATATAATTCATTTCCTGGTGATCACGTCCCACAGCCGTGTCACCGGTATGAAATATAATGCATTTCCTGGTGATCACGTCCCACAGCCGTGTCACCGGTATGAAATATAATGCATTTCCTGGTGATCACATCCCACAGCCGTGTCACCGGTATGAAATATAATGCATTTCCTGGTGATCACATCCCACAGCCGTGTCACCGGTATGAAATATAATGCATTTCCTGGTGATCACGTCCCACAGCCGTGTCACCGGTATGAAATATAATGCATTTCCTGGTGATCACGTCCCACAGCCGTGTCACCGGTATGAAATATAATGCATTTCCTGGTGATCACGTCCCACAGCCGTGTCACCGGTATGAAATATAATGCATTTCCTGGTGATCACGTCCCACAGCCGTGTCACCGGTATGAAATATAATGCATTGTCAATCAGCTCTGCCCTGTAGGAGACAGACGTCTCCCGTTATTAGTCGTGTTTTCCCCCCGCCGTTATTTGCCGCAGCTTTACTTTTGAGAGTACTTGTGCTTTTAATCCCTTCCTTTAAGCAGTGACAGACCGATCTCTGGCGTGAGTACTTGAAAAATGTACTCGATAAAGCCATGAATCAGGTATTGTCAGAACCTGCAGCTCTGTCAGGCGGATCCCCCATCTGGGAGCTTATCACGGTGCAGGTAATCTCAGCATTTCATATGACAGGGAAGGGAATGTGGAATGCTTTGCCTCTACAAATATTACAAATATTACTCCTTATTGACATGTATTGAGTGCAGTCATTTTAATGAAAATTATCTAGGTCAAGGATGGCCAACTCTAGTCCTCATGGGCCACCAACAGGTCAGGTTTTATGGATATCCCTGCTTCAGCACAGGTGGTGGAGTCAAAGACTGAGCCACTAATTGAGCCACCTGTGCTGAAGCAGGGATATCCTGAAAACCTCACCTTTTGGTGGCCCTTGAGGTCTGGAGTTGGCGACCCCTGTTCTAGGTCATGCTCTCGAGATTAATTACATTAATTACCAAAGAAACCAGACTCTGGTGGGATGTGGCAAGCTAGGATACATACAAAGCATCTAACAGGGTTCCAAGGGGGCTCCGGATTTATGAGATTCATTATCTATGAGAGAAATTAAACTACAAAAGAAATAGAGGAGGAAGTTTCAACAGGATATAGATTCTTCTAAAACCCGACAAGACTTTCACCAACTAGAAAGAATTACACAAGAGCAGATTGAGTGAGAAGAACGAGGAACCACGAGTCAAATAAAAAAAGGAATTTAGGGACAAAACAGAATTATAGCCAAAAACAGACAAAGAAACTGGAGTAGATTTCAGAATCCAGACTTTTCTCCCAAAGGAGACACTTCCATTTGAGTCTAAGACCGGTTACATTTATTTCTTACTAAAATGAGATTACCCAGAAGGAAAACAATTCCCTTTAGGAGGATGGATCCTCTTAGAGGACCGCAAAGAACGTCTATCTGAACAAGGTCCTCATCCCTACCATATGCAGCACTTATCTGAGATCTGACTCCAAAAGACTGATCATGGTCCCATGGTTCAACAAAGTACCTGGCCGCTCCTCCTTCTCTTACCGTGCACCCTGCAACCTCTCACAGCCGCCACCAGTCTAAGTTCTTTCAAAACAAAAGCTCACGTTTTAATCTGTAACTGTTGTGATCAAGATTTTTCCACGGCGCCCAAAGTGAAAACATAGTTGTATATACATACCTAACAGTTGGAGTGCGCAGTTGGTATGTCTCTCACACAGACTCTCTCTCACACAGACTCTCTCTCTCACGCGCGCGCACTTTCTTTCTCTCGCGCGCACTCTCTCTCTCACACACACTCTCTCTCTCACACACACTCTCTCTCTCTCTCTCACACACACTCTCTCTGTCTCTCTCACACACACTCTCTCTGTCTCTCTCACACACACTCTCTCTGTCTCTCTCACACACACTCTCTCTGTCTCTCTCACACACACTCTCTCTGTCTCTCTCACACACACTCTCTCTGTCTCTCTCACACACACTCTCTCTGTCTCTCTCACACACACTCTCTCTGTCTCTCTCACACACACTCTCTCTGTCTCTCTCACACACACTCTCTCTGTCTCTCTCACACACACTCTCTCTGTCTCTCTCACACACACTCTCTCTGTCTCTCTCACACACTCTCTCTCTGTCTCTCTCACACACACTCTCTCTGTCTCTCTCACACACACTCTCTCTGTCTCTCTCACACACACTCTCTCTGTCTCTCTCTCACACACACTCTCTCTGTCTCTCTCTCACACACACTCTCTCTGTCTCTCTCTCACACACACTCTCTCTGTCTCTCTCACACACTCTCTCTGTCTCTCTCACACTCTCTCTCTGTCTCTCTCACACTCTCTCTCTGTCTCTCTCACACTCTCTCTCTGTCTCTCTCACACTCTCTCTCTGTCTCTCTCACACTCTCTCTCTGTCTCTCTCACACTCTCTCTCTGTCTCTCTCACACTCTCTCTCTGTCTCTCTCACACTCTCTCTCTGTCTCTCTCACACTCTCTCTCTGTCTCTCTCACACTCTCTCTCTGTCTCTCTCACACTCTCTCTCTGTCTCTCTCACACTCTCTCTCTGTCTCTCTCACACTCTCTCTCTGTCTCTCTCACACTCTCTCTCTGTCTCTCTCACACTCTCTCTCTGTCTCTCTCACACACTCTGTCTCTCTCACACACTCTGTCTCTCTCACACACTCTGTCTCTCTCACACACTCTGTCTCTCTCACACACTCTGTCTCTCTCACACACTCTGTCTCTCTCACACACTCTGTCTCTCTCACACACTCTGTCTCTCTCACACTCTCTGTCTCTCTCACACTCTCTGTCTCTCTCACACTCTCTGTCTCTCTCACACTCTCTGTCTCTCTCACACTCTCTGTCTCTCTCACACTCTCTGTCTCTCTCACACTCTCTGTCTCTCTCACACTCTCTGTCTCTCTCACACTCTCTGTCTCTCTCACACTCTCTGTCTCTCTCACACTCTCTGTCTCTCTCACACTCTCTGTCTCTCTCACACTCTCTGTCTCTCTCACACTCTCTGTCTCTCTCACACTCTCTGTCTCTCTCACACTCTCTGTCTCTCTCACACTCTCTGTCTCTCTCACACTCTCTGTCTCTCTCACACTCTCTGTCTCTCTCACACTCTCTGTCTCTCTCACACTCTCTGTCTCTCTCACACTCTCTATGTCTCTCTCACACTCTCTATGTCTCTCTCACACTCTCTATGTCTCTCTCACACTCTCTATGTCTCTCTCACACACACTCAGACACTCACATACACACAGGGGAAATCAGAACGGGGGGGGGTGAATCGGAGCAGGGGGGCAAGGGGGAAGCAAGAAAGGCATGGAGCAGTACTCACCACATGCTCCATGTAGGAAGAGATGGGCCTCGCTTTGCAAGCTCGTATAGAGCTTGCTGCAGACCCCAAAAAAATCCTGGCAGCGTGCCAACATGCTGCCTGGCGCATCGCGAGCGCACTAAATCCTGTCAGCCCGTGGTGATGGGCCGACGGGATTTATCGAGGTGCCCGGCTGCGCAGGGGTCCAGGGCCCCCTGACTACATGGCCCGGTAACCCTGCTCACTTAATGTAACTATGTATTTGTAACCCTGCTCACTTCATGTAACTATGTATTTGTAACCCTGCTCACTTAATGTAACTATGTATTTGTAACCCTGCTCACTTCATGTAACTATGTATTTGTAACCCTGCTCACTTAATGTAACTATGTATTTGTAACCCTGCTCACTTAATGTAACTATGTATTTGTAACCATGCTCACTTCATGTAACTATGTATTTGTAACCCTGCTCACTTAATGTAACTATGTATTTGTAACCCTGCTCACTTAATGTAACTATGTATTTGTAACCCTGCTCACTTAATGTAACTATGTATTTGTAACCCTGCTCACTTAATGTAACTATGTATTTGTAACCATGCTCACTTAATGTAACTATGTATTTGTAACCATGCTCACTTAATGTAACTATGTATTTGTAACCCTGCTCACTTAATGTAACTATGTATTTGCAACCATGCTCACTTCATGTAACTATGTATTTGCAACCATGCTCACTTCATGTAACTATGTATTTGTAACCCTGCTCACTTAATGTAACTATGTATTTGTAACCATGCTCACTTAATGTAACTATGTATTTGTAACCCTGCTCACTTAATGTAACTATGTATTTGTAGCCCTGCTCACTTAATGTAACTATGTATTTGTAACCATGCTCACTTAATGTAACTATGTATTTGTAGCCATGCTCACTTAATGTAACTATGTATTTGTAACCCTGCTCACTTAATGTAACTATGTATTTGTAACCCTGCTCACTTAATGTAACTATGTATTTGTAACCCTGCTCACTTAATGTAACTATGTATTTGTAACCCTGCTCACTTAATGTAACTATGTATTTGTAACCATGCTCACTTAATGTAACTATGTATTTGTAACCATGCTCACTTAATGTAACTATGTATTTGTAACCCTGCTCACTTAATGTAACTATGTATTTGCAACCATGCTCACTTCATGTAACTATGTATTTGCAACCATGCTCACTTCATGTAACTATGTATTTGTAACCCTGCTCACTTAATGTAACTATGTATTTGTAACCATGCTCACTTAATGTAACTATGTATTTGTAACCCTGCTCACTTAATGTAACTATGTATTTGTAGCCCTGCTCACTTAATGTAACTATGTATTTGTAACCATGCTCACTTAATGTAACTATGTATTTGTAGCCATGCTCACTTAATGTAACTATGTATTTGTAACCCTGCTCACTTAATGTAACTATGTATTTGTAACCATGCTCACTTAATATAACTATGTATTTGTAGCCCTGCTCACTTAATGTAACTATGTATTTGTAACCCTGCTCACTTAATGTAACTATGTATTTGTAACCCTGCTCACTTCATGTAACTATGTATTTGTAACCCTGCTCACTTCATGTAACTATGTATTTGTAACCCTGCTCACTTCATGTAACTATGTATTTGCAACCATGCTCACTTAATGTAACTATGTATTTGTAACCCTGCTCACTTAATGTAACTATGTATTTGTAACCCTGCTCACTTAATGTAACTATGTATTTGTAACCCTGCTCACTTAATGTAACTATGTATTTGTAACCCTGCTCACTTAATGTAACTATGTATTTGTAACCCTGCTCACTTCATGTAACTATGTATTTGTAACCCTGCTCACTTAATGTAACTATGTATTTGTAACCCTGCTCACTTAATGTAACTATGTATTTGTAACCCTGCTCACTTAATGTAACTATGTATTTGTAACCATGCTCACTTCATGTAACTATGTATTTGTAACCCTGCTCACTTAATGTAACTATGTATTTGTAACCCTGCTCACTTAATGTAACTATGTATTTGTAACCATGCTCACTTAATGTAACTATGTATTTGTAACCCTGCTCACTTAATGTAACTGTGTATTTGTAACCCTGCTCACTTAATGTAACTATGTATTTGTAACCCTGCTCACTTAATGTAACTATGCATTTGTAACCCTGCTCACTTAATGTAACTATGTATTTGTAACCATGCTCACTTAATGTAACTATGTATTTGTAGCCCTGCTCAGTTAATGTAACTATGCATTTGTAACCATGCTCACTTAATGTAACTATGTATTTGTAACCCTGCTCACTTAATGTAACTATGTATTTGTAACCCTGCTCACTTAATGTAACTATGTATTTGTAACCCTGCTCACTTAATGTAACTATGTATTTGTAACCCTGCTCACTTAATGTAACTATGTATTTGTAACCCTGCTCACTTAATGTAACTATGTATTTGTAACCCTGCTCACTTAATGTAACTATGTATTTGTAACCATGCTCACTTAATGTAACTATGTATTTGTAACCATGCTCACTTCATGTAACTATGTATTTGTAACCCTGCTCACTTCATGTAACTATGTATTTGTAACCCTGCTCACTTAATGTAACTATGTATTTGTAACCCTGCTCACTTAATGTAACTATGTATTTGTAACCCTGCTCACTTCATGTAACTATGTATTTGTAACCCTGCTCACTTAATGTAACTATGTATTTGTAACCCTGCTCACTTAATGTAACTATGTATTTGTAACCCTGCTCACTTAATGTAACTATGTATTTGTAACCCTGCTCACTTAATGTAACTATGTATTTGTAACCATGCTCACTTAATGTAACTATGTATTTGTAACCCTGCTCACTTAATGTAACTATGTATTTCTAACCCTGCTCACTTCATGTAACTATGTATTTGTAACCCTGCTCACTTCATGTAAGTATGTATTTGTAACCCTGCTCACTTAATGTAACTATGTATTTCTAACCCTGCTCACTTCATGTAACTATGTATTTGTAACCCTGCTCACTTAATGTAACTATGTATTTGTAGCCCTGCTCACTTCATGTAACTATGTATTTGTAACCCTGCTCACTTAATGTAACTATGTATTTCTAACCCTGCTCACTTCATGTAACTATGTATTTGTAACTATGTATTTGTCATAATAACTCTGTGCCCAGGACATCCTTGAAAACGAGAGGTAACTCTCAATGTATTACTTCCTGGTAAAACATTTTAAAAATAAATAATGTTAACCAATCAAGAAAAATAAAGATAGCGAGAGATTAACTATGAGGAATAGGAGCAAATCAGACACTAAATAAACAAATATGTGTGATGCTTTGCAAACTACTTCCAAGCAATCCCCTACACATCAGCACATTTATTTTTAGAGCAGAGATGAGTCAGGGGAGCAATACTTGGGACCAAGAACTTAAAAGAAGAGAATACCAGTAGCTTCCCAATAGGAAAGAAAAGAAGACGACCAGCAGAAGAAGAAAGAGGAGGGAGGTACCAGCGAAGAATTTCAATAGACCAATAGGAACATAGTTACATAGTTACATAGTAGATGAGGTTGAAAAAAGACATAGGTCCACCAAGTTCAACCTATGCTAAATTTAGACAACAGATACTTTATCCTATATCTATACTTACTTATTGATCCAGAGGAAGGCAAACAAAAAACCCCATTAAGGGGAAAAATGAATTCCTTCCTGAATCCAAGAATTGGCAATCGGATTAATCCCTGGATCAACATCCTTCACTTATTTGGTATATCCCTGTATACCTTTCCCATCTAAAAAGATGTCCAACCTTTTTTTGAACAAATCTATTGTATCTGCCATCACAGTCTCCATGGGTAATGAATTCCACATTTTAACTGCCCTTACTGTAAAGAACCCTTTCCTTTGTTGCTGGTGAAATTTCCTTTCCTCCAACCTTAAGGGATGGCCCCGAGTCCTTAGTACTGCCCATGGGATGAATAGTTCTTTTGAAAGCTCCTTGTATTGTTCCCGAATATATTTTTATATAGTTATCATATCCCCTCTTAGACGCCTCTTTTCTAATGTAAATAAATCTAATTTAGCCTCTCCTCATAAGTTAGATTGTCCATCCCCTTTATTAATTTGGTGGCTCTTCTCTGCACTCTCTAGTTCCATAATGTCTTTTCTTAGAATTGGTGCCCAAAATTGTACTCCATATTCAAGGTGTGGTCTTACTAATGCTTTGTAAAGGGGCATAATTATGTTTACTTCCCTTCCATCCATTGCCTGTTTGATGCAAGATAAGATCTTGATTGCCTTTGCAGCTACTGTATGTCGCCTTTTTATTCTTGCATCCCAAATGCATAACCTTACATTTATCTGTATTAAACCTCATCTGCCATTTACCTGCCCACGTTTCCAGTCTCTCCAAGTCCTTCTGAAGAGAAATTACATCCTGCTCGGATTCTATTACCTTACGCAATTTAGTATCTTCAGCAAAGATGGAGACTTTGCTCTCGATCCCAACCTCAGGGTCATTAATAAACAAGTTAAAAAGCAAGGGTCCCAGTACCGATCCCTGAGGTACTCCACTCACGACTTTAGCCCAACCTGAAAAAGTTCCATTTATGACAACCCTCTGTTGTCTGTCCTTTAACCAGTTTTCAATCCAGGTGCATATATTATTACTGAGTCCAATTTTCTTTATTTTATACACCAACCTCGTGTGAAACCGTATCAAAAGCCTTTGCAAAATCTAAGTAGCCACATCAACTGCATTACCCTGGTCTAAATTCCTACTTACCTCCTCAAAGAAACAAATAAGGTTAGTTTGGCAAAATCTATCCTTCATAAATCCATGCTGACTATTACTAATAATTTTGTTTTCCATTAGGTATTCCTGAATATTATCCCGTTTTAAACCTTCAAGTAGTTTCCCTACTATTGAAGTCAGGCTTACAGGTCTGTAATTTCCCGGTTGTGATCAAGCTCCCTTTTTAAATATAGGCACCACATCTGCTTTACGCCAATCTTGTGGTACTGAGCCTGTGGAAATGGAGTCCTTGAATATTAAATATAATGGTTTGGCTATTACTGAGCTTAACTCCTTGAGAACTCTTGGATGTATGCCATCGGGGCCAGGTGCCTTATTTACTTTAATTTTTTCAAGTCGCTTAGGAACTTCTTCCTCAGTTAACCAATTGTTCATTAATATGGAGGTTGTGGCTTCCTCTTGCAGCACTACTATTGAACTTGATTCTTCCCTGGTAAACACAGAGGCAAAGAATTTGTTTATACCTCAGCTTTTTCCTCATCTCCAATAATCTGCCTACCCATCTCACACTGAAAGGGTCCTATATTTTCCTCTCTCATTTTTTTGTTATTAAGGTACTTAAATAACTTTTTAGGGTTGACCTTACTTTCTATTGCAATCCTTTTTTCATTGTGGCATTTTTAAATCTCTTTCATACCCCTAAGTAGTGATCAAGACAAAACTCTTAACGATTTTCCTGCACTTTCTTGTGGCCCTAATGATTTCCAAGGGTTTGTAGACCTTAACAAATTCACTAGTCGGCTTTCTTTAGAAAGACATTGCACTAGATTGGATAGGAAGAAAGCGGCACCTTCTCCTCTGACCACTCTAACCTTCTCCTTTGACCTCTCTAACCTTCTCCTCTAACCTCTCTAACCTTCTCCTCTAACCTCTCTAACCGTCTCCTCTGACCTATCTGTCCTTCTCCTCTGATCTCTCTGTCCTTCTCCTCTGATCTCTCTGTCCTTCTACTCTGATCTCTCTGTCCTTCTCATCTGATCTCTCTGTCCTTCTCCTCTGATCTCTCTGTCCTTCTCCTGATCTCTCTGTCCTTCTCCTCTGATCTCTCTGTCCTTCTCCTCTGATCTCTCTGTCCTTCTCCTCTGATCTCTCTGTCCTTCTCCTCTGATCTCTCTGTCCTTCTCCTCTGATCTCTCTGTCCTTCTCCTCTGATTTATTTATTTATTTATAAAATATTTTACTAGGAAGTAATACATTGAGAGTTACCTCTCGTTTTCAAGTATGTCCTGGGCACAGAGTTAAGACAAATAATACATGGTTACAAATACAGTTACATAAATGAACAGGGTATACATTATATACAAGACATTACATGCACAGTTAAAGAAAATATATATTATGGGTGAATGAAACAGTTACAGACCAGATTAAAGTGTGAGACCGCCTTAGATTTGAAAGAACTTAAACTGGAGGTGGATGTGAGAGTCTCTGGTAGGTTGTTCCAGTTTTGGGGTGCACTGTAAGAGAAGGAGGAACGGCCGGATACTTTGTTGAGCCTTGGGACCATGAACAGTCTTTTGGAGTCTGATCTCAGGTGATAAGTGCTGCATGTTGTAGGGGTGAGGAGCTTGTTCAGATAGCTGCGTAGCTTGCCCATAAAGAATTTAAAGGCAAGACAGGAAAGTTGAACTTTGCGCCTAGACTCGAGTGATGACCAATCTAGTTCTTTGAGCATTTCGCAGTGATGTGTGTTGTAGTTGCATTGGAGAACAAAACGACAAATTGAATTGTAGAGGGTGTCAAGTTTGCTAAGGTGGGTTTGAGGTGCCGTGCCATATACTATGTCTCCATAGTCAATAATTGGCATTAGCATCTGCTGTGCGATACGCTTTCTGACCAGGAGACTTAGGGAAGATTTGTTCCTGTAAAGTACCCCTAGTTTGGCATAGGTCTTGGTTGTCAGAGTATCAATGTGCATTCCGAATGTTAAGTGGGAGTCAAACCATAAGCCCAGGTATTTAAAACTAGTGACAGGGGTTAGGGTGGTGTTAGCGTTGGTTCTAAATTTAGTCTTGGTCCCAAATACCATTGTTACAGTCTTGTCAGTGTTTAAAAACAGTTTGTTTTGGGAAATCCAGTTTTCGAGTCTCAAAAAGTCAGACTGAAGTATGTGTTGAAGGTCAGAGAGGCTATGGCTGTGTGCATATAGGATTGCGTCATCTGCAAACATGTGTATTGAGGCTTCCTTACAAGCTGTGGGAAGATCATTAATGAACACTGAGAAGCGTAGGGGCCCCAGAACAGAGCCTTGCGGGACATCACAGGTGATATCCAGGGGGTTGGAGTTAGAGCCTGAGATGGACACCTGTTGGGATCTTCCTGATAGGTAGGACTGAAACCAGTTTAAAGCATGCTTACCTATTCCAGAGCTCTGGAGTTTGTTAAGCAGGATAGCATGATCAACTGTACCAAAAGCCTTTGCAAATCTTTGATCTCTCTGTCCTTCTCCTCTGATCTCTCTGTCCTTCTCCTCTGATCTCTCTGTCCTTCTCCTCTGATCTCTCTGATCTCTCTGTCCTTCTCCTCTGATCTCTCTGGCCTTCTCCTCTGATCTCTCTGGCCTTCTCCTCTGATCTCTCTGGCCTTCTCCTCTGATCTCTCTGGCCTTCTCCTCTGATCTCTCTGGCCTTCTCCTCTGATCTCTCTGGCCTTCTCCTCTGATCTTCTCCTCTGATCTCTCTGGCCTTCTCCTCTGATCTCTCTGGCCTTCTCCTCTGATCTTCTCCTCATATCAGCCTAAAGGAATTTCTCATATTAAAGCAGCAAAATGTGATTTTTAAAATATTTTTTTTAAATGAATCAGTACTGTGGTATAAAATAATATTGTCTGCATTTCTTTAACTCCTAATGCCATTTTTAATGATTTTGTTAATGTAATAATCCATCTTTTGGTTGCTACAGCAACCATTTAGAAAGTCATATCCACTTCCTCTTTTGTAACAGGCTTTGACACGCATCTTTTTTAACTTGGCCCTTTCGCAACAAAGTATCACAGATTTGTTGCTGTGTTCCAAATAGCAATCCGTCTACTACTCTGAAAGCTGTAACAAAAATGCTTTACACTTCGTGATATAATGTTACATATCAGCTGCAGCATGTCACAGACTACAGCACAACGTTAGAAGGCGGCCATTTAGTTGGGCACACAATCAGGATTTTTACAGATTTATAAGAGACACACTCCTCCAGTCACGGCAGAAGGAAGACCTCCTCACCTTCCTCCAGAGTCACGGGCAAAAGGAAGACATCCTCACCTTCCTCCAGAGTCACGGTCAGAAGGAAGACCTCCTCACCTTCCTCCAGAGTCACGGTCAGAAGGAAGACCTCCTCACCTTCCTCCAGAGTCACAGGCAGAAGGAAGACCTCCTCACCTTCCTCCAGAGTCACGGTCAGAAGGAAGACCTCCTCACCTTCCTCCAGAGTCACAGGCAGAAGGAAGACCTGCTCACCTTCCTCCAGAGTCACGGGCAGAAGGAAGACCTCCTCACCTTCCTCCAGAGTCACGGGCAGAAAGAAGACCTCCTCACCTTCCTCCAGAGCCACAGGCAGAAGGAAGACCTCCTCACCTTCCTCCAGAGTCATGGGCAGAAGGAAGACCCTCTTCACCTTCCTCCAGAGTCACAGGCAGAAGGAAGACCTCCTCCACGTTCCTCCCGAGAAGCCTCTTCTCAACCATGTTTGGGTTTTGGTTTGGTTGGCCAACGATTGTAGCATAGTTAGCTTAAAGACTTACTGGAGGAGAACAATAATTGCCATATAAGAGGATTAAATAATTTATGGAGGGGGGGGGGGGTGTGATTGAATTCATGTTTAGGGTGACTGGATCTTTCTAATAATTACATTGACAGGATGTTTAACCAGTCACGTAGTCGTGACAGGGGCCCCCAGTGATGCAAACGGATATGAAGGGGATGAAGTGAACGCGGTCTCCTAGAAAACGAGCAATCATGCTATATGATATTGTGACAAGGCCTTAATCCTTATCTAAATAGGACTCCAAATAGGAAGCCTGGATGTGACTAAGTCCAGCAGGGAGATGGTTAATTGCAGCTACAGCCAACTTACCAGTCTCCACCTGGCTCAGTCAGTCAGGTAGAAAAGCCTCCTGCGTAACTGCAGGGGATCTCCCTAGCACATGGGAGATGTATGCTGACAGAGAGGGATCCCAGGGAACCAGGCGTTTTATTCCAGGACACCCAGGAACCCGCCAGAGGGTGCACCCCACGGACACCCGCCGAGACCGGGACTGAGGGAAAGAGCCCCTGATAACAGGTATCTGTTTGGACTTTGGGTCAGAGGCCTATCCTCCCAGCCCTGCAGATAGCGACAGAGTGATTTAGACATTACAAAGGGATAGGCTATTTGTTTGTTAATTTGTATGCTGCCTTAAAGATGTATTGTTTGAAGCTACAGGCTTTTGGGGTTAAATTTCCCCAATATATGATTCCGTGGTTATACCGCTGCACTCATCTCCTACAGATATGGTAAGAGCACCTGACATGCCGGCACTGCTGGAGTTCACCCGAAGGGTTAAAATGCCTTTTCTTTTTTTTGCCAGCTTGATGAAACTGACACTTTAACAGAACAATGGTCTATTATGGCCATGAAGAGCTTACTGTCCAACAGCTGATAAACGGTGAACTGATCACAAAAAGCCCCTCTTATCTGTCCACATAAAGCCGCAAACACTCATCACAAAGGTCGCTTCAGTTACGCAGAGGCTGGCGCTGTGTGAGAGGAACATTTCACACGTGTGATCCTTTGGGTATTTTGGGAAGTGGAGCATTACCTCCCAAGCTCTAATTTTTTCTTATGTAACCAGGCCCATTTCATTCACAAATACGCGCTGGGCAGGTTCCTCTCCAGCATTTCATTCAAACCCCTTCCCTCCTGTGTACTGCCCCCATAAGCACCGGAGCCATCTCCATGTTAATGGTGGGAGGGATTGGTAGCTGGCAGCAGGGCTTACACCAGGGGCGGGCAACTCCGGTCGTCAAGGGCCACCAACAGGTCAGGTTTCAGCTCAATCGAAGACAGCCCACCTGTGCTGAAGTAGGGATATTCAGAAAACCTGACCTGTTGGTGGCTCTTGACGACTGGAGTTGCCCACCCCCTGACTTTACTCTATGCAAATGGCACAATTCGATTATTATCCAGATGGCAAATGACTCAAAAGCTGCAAAATCAAATGATTTCTGAATTTCAGCATCTTGGCATGCCGCAGATACAACAGCTGGGAGGGACTCTCCCAGTTGAATGCTTCGTGTCAAAGGTGTACATGAAAACAGCACCGCGGAGTTTGATGGAGTTTCAAAAGCGCTCTGGGCGCAGGAAGATGGCCAAACTCCAGAAGGAAAATTGTAAGGGAGCCCGTGCTACTGCCACAGTAGTATTTGTGAGCGGTGCTTTTGGGTAATAATGTAGATAGTGTGAGAAGAAAAGTGACCCAAGTGTAGCACTCAAGCTCACCCTCTGGTGGTGAATGTAGTGTTTAAAATAATTCTTTATTATGTAACAATGGATAAAATAATGGGTGTTAAAAGATTGAACTGAAGGTAAGTTGGATCTAGAGACTGATAACCGTTTGGCTCAGGATCCTGTAAATCAAAGTGTATCAATAGACCATTGCTAGATTACACTAAATGACAGTCCTTGTGAAGGATCTGTCAACCGATAGGACGTGATAGGGGTTAGTATCACAGGGAAATGTGATACAAGGAATGTCCTATAGTAACCTTTTGGGTCAGAGGTGGTGTAATGATATCTTAGTCCTTGGAACACCGTTCGGTTGACAGATCCTTCACAAGGACTGTCATTTAGTGTAATCTAGCAATGGTCTATTGATACACTTTGATTTACAGGATCCTGAGCCAAACGGTTATCAGTCTCTAGATCCAACTTACCTTCAGTTCAATCTTTTAACACCCATTATTTTATCCATTGTTACATAATAAAGAATTATTTTAAACACTACATTCACCACCAGAGGGTGAGCTTGAGTGCTACACTTGGGTCACTTTTCTTCTCACCCTATCTACAAACTCCAGAAGGGTAAAAAAACAGATCGTTCTTCCTCTCCTACCGGCGTCACCTGAAACCGTAACCACCGGTGAATGCCCGCACTGCTACGAGCTCCCTCGCGGCACCACAAAGCAATACACAATGCTGCCCATTCAATGCGAAGAGGACAAAATAAGTCTAATACAATGTTTTCAGCTCCCAGGCGCGCTCCAGCACCGAGTTTCTTGGGGAGAATCAGAACACATTTGAAATAAATATCATTGTTTCTGCCTCTAGGTTGGGTTCTTTCTGGTGCAGCTTCGGGATATCCTTTTGTACGGTTTCCTACATGTAGTATAGAAGGGTACACCGTGTCATATTTATTGTAAGGGAACAGGGAGGTCCCCCTGGGGCTGAAACTCGCTATTTCCAGCTGCCAGGACCCTCCGGGGTCCCGAGAGACTTACCAGTGAAACTCCCAGTGTTACTTTCTTAACGCCAGTAAATGTAATGACTATCCAACAGGAAGCTGCGAACAAGGACGCTGCCACATCCTAGTGTCCTGAATTTAGGTCGCCTTTCTGTTTCCCCTGGATGGAGATTTAAACCCGGTAACTTCACCTGTTAGTATCTCAGACGACACAGGAGTATGCGGGAGGGTCTCGGGAGCTGCAATTTGCATGGTTCAGCCCAGGGGACCCCGTAGCACGATTGAGCCACCTGTGCTGAAGTTGGGATATCATGAAAACCTGACTTTTGGTGGCACTTTAGGAATAGCGATTCCTCCCCTTGTATTAAACCAGTTTCAGCCAAGCGACAGCCAGCCAAGGCATCAGGGAAATAAAGCCTGTCCGGTTTCTTGTTCTATCACAAGCAGTCTAAACCGTAACAGCGCAAGAAACAGAAGCAAATGACGCCGTCTCGTTTAAAAAACAAGATAAAACATTCACAAGAATGACCGATACTTTCTCTATGTTCAGCATGGAGGCACCAGTCCCAGTCCCCTCTTCAGACACAAAGTTACCCTCTTATGAGTAGAGGTCGGCGTGTGGCAGACATTGGGTTAACATTAGATCTCCGAGCAGGTAGTGACAGTAGCCGGCCGGACTGAATGCAAGGTCCTGCCAATATGATAATGACAGGTCTGGGGTGGGGGTGTGTGTGTGTGTGTGTGTGTGTGTGTATGTATGTGTGTGTGTGTGTGTGTGTGTGTGTGTGTGTGTGTGTGTGTGCGTGCGTGCGTGCGGTGGGGGCAGGATGAAGAGGGGGAGGCGTGGTGAGGAGGGGAATGGTGTGAGGAGGGGGAGGCGGGGTGAGGAGGGGAATGGTGTGAGGAGGGGGAGGCGGGGTGAGGAGGGGAATGGTGTGAGGAGGGGGAGGCGGGGTGAGGAGGGGAATGGTGTGAGGAGGGGGAGGCGGGTGAGGAGGGGGAGGCGTGGTGAGGAGGGGAATGGTGTGAGGAGGGGGAGGCGGGGTGAGGAGGGGAATGGTGTGAGGAGGGGGAGGCGGGGTGAGGAGGGGAATGTTGTGAGGAGGAGGGGGAGGCGGGGTGAGGAGGGGGAGATTTTGTTTCTTAGCGTTTCACAATATGCCAATCTTCACATTTAACTTGCACAAAGTAAGGGACATGCAGGCTGTCCTGTAAGTGTCACAACACTATGCACAATAAGGTCAGATCTTTCAGCTGGCTCGAGAACATTTGAATAAGCACATTTGTTTAGGGTCAAGCTGTCACAAGTTATGTGCCCTTTGGAGACATCTTGTAGGGCTGAGTGTGTGTGTGACAGGTACATACCCCGCGAGAGCGGCACGCACAGGAATGAGACACTATACAGACCCGCTCTACATTACACACACGAAGGTACAGAACCACAGTCAGGCTTTTGCTTAACAAGGTGAACCTCTGCTTCCTGGCAGCAGCACGACCCCCTGTCTTGTGAGCACTTGGGAGCAGAGATAACAAGGTGAACCTCTGCTTCCTGGCAGCAGCACGACCCCCTGTCACGTGAGCACTTGGGAGCAGAGATAACAAGGTGAACCTCTGCTTCCTGGCAGCAGCACGACCCCCTGTCATGTGAGCACTTGGGAGCAGAGATAACAAGGTGAACCTCTGCTACCTTACAGCAGCACGACCCCCTGTCATGTGAGCACTTGGGAGCAGAGATAACAAGGTGAACCTCTGCTTCCTGGCAGCAGCACGACCCCCTGTCATGTGAGCACTTGGGAGCAGAGATAACAAGGTGAACCTCTGCTTCCTGGCAGCAGCACGACCCCCTGTCTTGTGAGCACTTGGGAGCAGAGATAACAAGGTGAACCTCTGCTTCCTGACAGCAGCACGACCCCCTGTCATGTGAGCACTTGGGAGCAGAGATAACAAGGTGAACCTCTGCTTCCTGGCAGCAGCACGACCCCCTGTCACGTGAGCACTTGGGAGCAGAGATAACAAGGTGAACCTCTGCTTCCTGGCAGCAGCACGACCCCCTGTCATGTGAGCACTTGGGAGCAGAGATAACAAGGTGAACCTCTGCGTCCTGACAGCAGCACGACCCCCTGTCACGTGAGCACTTGGGAGCAGAGATAACAAGGTGAACCTCTGCTTCCTGGCAGCAGCACGACCCCCTGTCATGTGAGCACTTGGGAGCAGAGATAACAAGGGGAACCTCTGCGTCCTGACAGCAGCACGACCCCCTGTCATGTGAGCACTTGGGAGCAGAGATAACAAGGTGAACCTCTGCTTCCTGGCAGCAGCACGACCCCCTGTCATGTGAGCACTTGGGAGCAGAGATAACAAGGTGAACCTCTGCTTCCTGGCAGCAGCACGACCCCCTGTCATGTGAGCACTTGGGAGCAGAGATAACAAGGTGAACCTCTGCTTCCTGGCAGCAGCACGACCCCCTGTCATGTGAGCACTTGGGAGCAGAGATAACAAGGTGAACCTCTGCTTCCTGGCAGCAGCACGACCCCCTGTCACGTGAGCACTTGGGAGCAGAGATAACAAGGTGAACCTCTGCTTCCTGGCAGCAGCACGACCCCCTGTCATGTGAGCACTTGGGAGCAGAGATAACAAGGGGAACCTCTGCGTCCTGGCAGCAGCACGACCCCCTGTCACGTGAGCACTTGGGAGCAGAGATAACAAGGTGAACCTCTGCTTCCTGACAGCAGCACGACCCCCTGTCACGTGAGCACTTGGGAGCAGAGATAACAAGGTGAACCTCTGCTTCCTGGCAGCAGCACGACCCCCTGTCATGTGAGCACTTGGGAGCAGAGATAACAAGGTGAACCTCTGCTTCCTGGCAGCAGCACGACCCCCTGTCATGTGAGCACTTGGGAGCAGAGATAACAAGGTGAACCTCTGCTTCCTGGCAGCAGCACGACCCCCTGTCACGTGAGCACTTGGGAGCAGAGATAACAAGGTGAACCTCTGCTTCCTGGCAGCAGCACGACCCCCTGTCATGTGAGCACTTGGGAGCAGAGATAACAAGGTGAACCTCTGCTTCCTGGCAGCAGCACGACCCCCTGTCATGTGAGCACTTGGGAGCAGAGATAACAAGGTGAACCTCTGCTTCCTGACAGCAGCACGACCCCCTGTCACGTGAGCACTTGGGAGCAGAGATAACAAGGTGAACCTCTGCTTCCTGGCAGCAGCACGACCCCCTGTCATGTGAGCACTTGGGAGCAGAGATAACAAGGTGAACCTCTGCTTCCTGGCAGCAGCACGACCCCCTGTCATGTGAGCACTTGGGAGCAGAGATAACAAGGTGAACCTCTGCTTCCTGGCAGCAGCACGACCCCCTGTCACGTGAGCACTTGGGAGCAGAGATAACAAGGTGAACCTCTGCTTCCTGACAGCAGCACGACCCCCTGTCCTGTGAGCACTTGGGAGCAGAGATAACAAGGTGAACCTCTGCTTCCTGGCAGCAGCACGACCCCCTGTCATGTGAGCACTTGGGAGCAGAGATAACAAGGTGAACCTCTGCTTCCTGTCAGCAGCACGACCCCCTGTCATGTGAGCACTTGGGAGCAGAGATAACAAGGTGAACCTCTGCTTCCTGACAGCAGCACGACCCCCTGTCATGTGAGCACTTGGGAGCAGAGATAACAAGGTGAACCTCTGCTTCCTGACAGCAGCACGACCCCCTGTCATGTGAGCACTTGGGAGCAGAGATAACAAGGTGAACCTCTGCTTCCTGACAGCAGCACGACCCCCTGTCATGTGAGCACTTGGGAGCAGAGATAACAAGGTGAACCTCTGCTTCCTGGCAGCAGCACGACCCCCTGTCATGTGAGCACTTGGGAGCAGAGATAACAAGGTGAACCTCTGCTTCCTGACAGCAGCACGACCCCCTGTCATGTGAGCACTTGGGAGCAGAGATAACAAGGGGGTCCAGGCACTGGGACTGACCTCCATACCTGCGAGGAAACCCGGAAACATACTTAGCACGGGGAGAGACATGAATCCCCTTATTTTACTTCAGTTCTTTTGATTTGCTTGGAACAGGTTTAACGTCGGCATGTCAGAAAGCATTACCCCCGTCAGGACACTTAAACCCAGAACTAAAGGATTTACCATCTTCCAGGACGGAATTTATTAGGCAAAATCACGCCCTTTCATTCATTTTCCCCGTCAGAAAGATGCATTCCTTTAAAAAGGTTCCTGTAGAGATGAAAGGACATTCCAGGGCAGGGGATGCCAACTCCAGTCCTCAAGGGCCACTAACAGGGAAGGTTTAAAGGATATCCCTGCTTCAGTACAGGTGGCTCAGTCCTTGACTGAGACACTGATTGAGCCACCTGTGCTGAAGCAGGGATAGACTGAAAACCTGACCTGTTGGTAATCCTTAAGAACTGGAGTAATTATCCAAATTATACCTAGTGTATAACATTACGCTTTACATTTGCGTCAACCATTTGCCTAGCATACAACTGCTGTCCCACTCTGGCGTCTCACTGTCCCACTCTGCCTTCTCACTGTCCCACTCTGCCTTCTCACTGTCCCACTCTGCCTTCTCACTGTCCCACTCTGCCTTCTCACTGTCCCACTCTGCCTTCTCACTGTCCCACTCTGCCTTCTCACTGTCCCACTCTGCCTTCTCACTGCCCCACTCTGCCTTCTCACTGTCCCACTCTGCCTTCTCACTGTCCCACTCTGCCTTCTCACTGTCCCACTCTGCCTTCTCACTGTCCCACTCTGCCTTCTCACTGTCCCACTCTGCCTTCTCACTGTCCCACTCTGCCTTCTCACTGTCCCACTCTGCCTTCTCACTGTCCCACTCTGCCTTCTCACTGTCCCACTCTGCCTTCTCACTGTCCCACTCTGCCTTCTCACTGTCCCACTCTGCCTTCTCACTGTCCCACTCTGCCTTCTCACTGTCCCACTCTGCCTTCTCACTGTCCCACTCTGCCTTCTCACTGTCCCACTCTGCCTTCTCACTGTCCCACTCTGCCTTCTCACTGTCCCACTCTGCCTTCTCACTGTCCCACTCTGCCTTCTCACTGTCCCACTCTGCCTTCTCACTGTCCCACTCTGCCTTCTCACTGTCCCACTCTGCCTTCTCACTGTCCCACTCTGCCTTCTCACTGTCCCACTCTGCCTTCTCACTGTCCCACTCTGCCTTCTCACTGTCCCACTCTGCCTTCTCACTGTCCCACTCTGCCTTTTCACTGTCCCACTCTGCGTCTCACTGTCCCACTCTGCCTTCTCACTGTCCCACTCTGCCTTCTCACTGTCCCACTCTGCCTTCTCACTGTCCCACTCTGCCTTCTCACTGCCCCACTCTGCGTCCTCACTGCCCCACTCTGCGTCCTCACTGCCCCACTCTGCGTCCTCACTGCCCCACTCTGCGTCCTCACTGCCCCACTCTGCGTCCTCACTGCCCCACTCTGCGTCCTCACTGCCCCACTCTGCGTCCTCACTGCCCCACTCTGCGTCCTCACTGCCCCACTCTGCGTCCTCACTGCCCCACTCTGCGTCCTCACTGCCCCACTCTGCGTCCTCACTGCCCCACTCTGCGTCCTCACTGCCCCACTCTGCGTCCTCACTGCCCCACTCTGCGTCCTCACTGCCCCACTCTGCGTCCTCACTGCCCCACTCTGCGTCCTCACTGCCCCACTCTGCGTCCTCACTGCCCCACTCTGCGTCCTCACTGCCCCACTCTGCGTCCTCACTGCCCCACTCTGCGTCCTCACTGCCCCACTCTGCGTCCTCACTGCCCCACTCTGCGTCTCACTGCCCCACTCTGCTTTCTCACTGCCCCACTCTGCGTCTCACTGCCCCACTCTGCGTCTCACTGCCCCACTCTGCGTCCTCACTGCGTCCTCACTGTCCCACTCTGCGTCCTCACTGTCCCACTCTGCGTCTCACTGCCCCACTCTGCGTCCTCACTGTCCCACTCTGCGTCCTCACTGTCCCTGCATGTTTTATCGGCCTGGATGTAAAGTCCTCTCTCTCTGTGGATTTATATATACGGTAACACAGACACTTAAACTGTACCTATTTTTCATTTGCTGACATCTGCTTATATATAACGGCAAATATTATAAGAAAATACTGTCTGTTTTTACCCTCGCTCTCCAGCCTCCTTTCAATCTGACGATGCAGAAAACAAGACGTGTAAAGCAGAGAGACAGAGAATCCTCTTTACACAGCCCTTAATGAGCTCTCCAGAGCCACAGGCGGACCCAGAACAAATTGTACTCTCCACATCACACATTGGGCAGAAATAAAGAGGAGAGAGAGAAAACCCTGAAGCTTGTCACACGAAATTAATTGAACCTGGCCATGCCAAGAAAACACTGGTAATAAACCCGCCCCCAGCTGAATTAAGGTTTTATACCATGAGAAGGGGGGGGGGGAAATAAAAATTGATGGGCATAATTTAATCTGGGGTTTTCAAAAGTGCTTGCTGATCTTTTTGTGCTCGCTGAGAGCCTCCCGGTGGAGTCGTGCAGGAAGCAATACGGAAGACTTCAGAGGAGGAAGCGGCGTTTTCAATTCTCGCCCCCTTGTACTGTTAAACAGGGGTGCTCAATTCTAGTCCTCAAAGGCCACTAACGTCAGGTTTTCAGGATACCCCAGCTTCAGCACAGGTGGCTCAATGATTGAGCCACCTGTGCTGAAGCAGTGACTGATTGAGCCACCTGTGCTGAAGCTGGGATATCCTGAAAACCTGACCTGTTGGTGGCCCTTGAGCACTGGAGTTGCCCACCCTTGCCCAACACGAAAGTGACCTCGCTTCGGACGTCTGCTCAGGAGGTTTCTTTTATTATAAACAAGTGCAACAAATTACATTTTATCCAAACTCATATTTTGTTCTCAGATTTCCCCAAATTGAGCCCAATTAAAGCGGCATTACCTCTGGGGTTTCAAAATTTGGACGAGGTAGGAAGCCTGGGGGCCCCAGAGTGGAATTTCACGTTCATTTCATCCCCGGGGACCCCCTGCTCCCCGAGATACTTATCTGTAGGACCACCGGCTGTTTAAATATTTATTTAATATTAGTTACCAGGAAGTGATACATTGAGCGTTACCGCTCGTTTCCCAGTATGTCCTGGGCACAGGGTTAGGCCTCGGACATGGTGAGAAGAGCGCTGAGCAGCGCTGACGCTCATGCTCTCCTGCTCAGTGTCCCTGCATGAGCGTCAGCGTGCGCGCTTGTAAACGCCGTGTGGGAGCCGGGGCCATTGGCTTTTGGCAGTCACGTGACGGGCCCTCCGCTTCACTCAGTGGCAAAATTTAAACTTGCCTGTCTCCTGCATTTCCACACGCGGCTCCTAAAGCAGCGCTGATTACAGATGCAGGGGGTAAGTGCATCTGCTTTTTGACCATGGCCCTGGCCTTATGATGACAAATATATGGTTACAAATACATGGTTACATTAAATGAACAGGGTTATACATTATAAAGACATTGTATGCACAGTAAGGGCCTCATGCAGAGAGCAGCGGTGGAATTAATTGGAGAAAGTAAAAAATAGTACCTTTTTTGGCGTGATTTAATCTCCATATGCAGAAAGGTCATAAAACTGCATTTAAAATCCTGTCTGCATATGGAGAGTTTCAACCAGCGATATGAGCGCTGTTGAAACTTGTTGGAAAAAAATTGCGCTTTTTTTTTTTTTCTCCCCCACCGGCCGCCGAGCTCCAGCTTCTTGTTGGCAAAGCAAAATGTAGAAAATCGCGCCATTTTTTTGGCGCGAACAGCCGCTAGATGGCGATCGCGCCTCTCTGAATACAGCCGTTTTCAACACTGGAGAGATTTAGGTTCTCGCCAGCCACGCGGCGAGATTTGCAAATAAAAAAAATAAAAAATGGCGTGTTTTTCGTACCTCGCCATTTTCTGCTGTTTTCTGCGCGAATTTCTCAAAAAAAATGGCGAGATTTACTTTAGCGCTGCTCTCTGCATGAGGCCCTTAGAGATTATATGTTATAGGCGTATGTAACAGCTGAAAGGTCCCGCGGGTCGAGAGGAACCCGCAACCTCATCCCTTGCGGCTTCCTATTGGCACGGGGGGGGGCATTAAACAGGTATGAGATACCAGCAGCACCTTTAGAGGCAAGTAACACGGAGAGCAGTGGCCCCGGAGCGGACATTAACATAGCTCCTCCCCAAAGACTTCCAGGCTTCCCACCTAGGGGGAAATATAACTTTTTTTTTTTAATGAAAAGCTCCTCTAATATAGATCAGGCTCTCACAAATACTGCCAAATACCCAATGCCATGTGTGCTAAAAGCAAGAAGAATTTCACTACAGAAATAGAACGACCCAGCCCATCTCAAAATGACATCCCTGCTAATGTGTATGCTAATGATTTTATACTGTGGTATAAGAGCTTGCCAAGAGATTACAGCAATAAAAATGTGTTTTCACATTCAGCAGGGGACGGACAGGTGCTACGTCATACAAAATACTCTCTGCCACAGTACGATTCCGCAGAACAGCATCCTAATGTCTTGCACATTATATGTGCGTACCACGCACAGCCTGATGGAGTATCACTATCTTAGGTGAGATAGACGTGTCACAAACATTCGTCCGATCTGGGGCAGCCTGTGGAAACCACCGCTCTTAACCCCTTTATTTCTTTGGGAACAGAAAAGAATGATTCTGCCGTGCGGGGCAGGTCCCCCCAGCAGCGGCATGTCGTGTTCAGTGAGCCTCACGCCGGGGTCAATGAAGGTCCCGCAGTGTACAACGATGCAGAGAACGGGTAAACACCGACTGCCCGCCAACTAATACATCAGCGAAGGGGAGACATCGCTCTGTTCCTCCATCCTTTACCCCCCTACATTACCACGGGTAAGTGGCCCTGCTCTTAACTGTAAGTTCGGGGTTGCCAACACATGTTCTCAAGGGCCACCAACAGGCCAGGTATTGGGGATATCCCTGCTTCAGCACAGGTGGCTCAATCAGTGGTTCAGTCTTTGACACAATGTACATCACCTGCATGCACTCCCAGCTAAGAAGTGAATGTCATGTCTTCTGCACGTTAATCTGACATCCGTTATATGAAGTCTTTTTGTAGCTAAAAACACTAAGAACTAAGGGAATGCGGAAAACGGGCTCCCAAACAGTGGAATAAGTTCTATATTCAAGGAGCAATCAGAGCTCTTTTTTTTAATATAATTCTTTTGACCCAGGATTGAAGGGGGTCTCCATAGTTGAACCCCATTAATTTCAGCTCCGGGGACCCCCTGCTTCTAGAGATACTTACCTCTGCAGTAGGTGGCAGTAGCCCCCCCGGATGAGCTAGCTGGGGTTTAAAGCTCCTGTGTCACGTGGGAAAACAGGAAGCCGCACATGATGATGTCACAGCTTCCTATTGGCCCGTAGGGCGCGGGAGCTTAGGCACTACGCCATCCTGTGGACCCCGCTAGCCGAGCAGGGCGGCTATTGGCACCTACTACGGAGGTCTGTATTTCAGGAAGCAGGCGGTCACCAGAGCCTAAATTAATGGGGTTCAGCTCCTGCGACCCCCTGCTACAATCCTGGGTACAAAAAATAATGATAGAAGGATTGGACTGCCGCTCTTACTCCTTGCGACCTGCATCGCTTTGCTTTGGCAGAGTACACAATGCAAACAGCGGCTGCATTAGGCCAGTCCCGGTCTGTGCACAGCGCTTTGATGGAGAGTAGGATATAAATGTGCAGCTTCCCGACAGACACATGCGTGTGCCCGCGTAACCCACTCACAGCGGCTGCATTATTATCAGAACTCGTGAAACTGTAATCACACAAGGAAAATGAACATTAACGCTTATACACAACGTGCAGCTCGGAATAAGGGCAGGACTGTAATTCAGGGCAGAAATTCATTTCCAATTCAATGGATTTCCAATCAACTTACAAACTATAGCCTTCACATAACATTGAGATAAAAAGCATTTTTTTACCGTCTGTCCGTGTGAATGAAGAATCTCCCTCGCTCCTTTACACAATGTAAACCTGGGCGCTCCCTCTGGAGCTCGACCGCGCCGGTTTCCAATCAGGGGACACGGTTTGGTTGCCATTGTTTGGTTTCCCTAAAGCAGGGGTGCTCCACTCCATCCCTCAAGAACCAACCCCCCCCCCAACAGGTCAGGTTTTCAGGCTATCCCAGCTTCAGCACAGGTGGCTCAATCAGTGCCTCAGTCTTACATTACCTTAAGGTTTCCCAACTATTCTAGTTCAAGTTCCAGGGTTAAATTTCAATGGTGGCTTTTTAATTACCAACTGCTAGGTAACACTAATTAGATGCCAATTAGGCACACAGCCCTCACCTGGGATACGTCTGAACGTTCACGGTGTGTATATAAGGGGCGCTGTATGGTAACATGTTTATCATGGCGAAGGTCTGACTTCTAGACCGAAACGTCGAACCACCAACAATAAATGTAAATTCATTTTTTGCCAGACCTCTAGGATGTCAGTAATTTCTTTATGGAAGATTTTCTATTCGATAAATAAAGTGGCATATGTACCTCTTGCTCGAATAGCCAACACTCTGGCAGTGCAAGGCGAGGCGAGGAGGAGTCATTTAGGGAATTTGGGGAACATTTTATTACTTTTCTTGTTACTTGTGCGTTTGTTTTGTGTGGTGTAGTAGGGGTGGGGTACTCCAGTCCTCAAGGGCCACCAACAGGCCAGGTATTAGGGAAAAAGACTGAGCTACCTGTGCTGAAGCAGGGATATCCTGAAATCTGACCTGCTGGTGGCCCTTGAGGACTGGAGTTGCCCACTAATGGGTGTATAGTGAGTACTGTGCGTAGTATTGTGTCTCCCGCTGCGTCTCAGAAGCAGCGAATGCGCAATACAACAGTTCTCAGATGAACAAAACGATCGTGAGGATAACAACCTTTTGGAGGTTTACGGTGATATTCTAGGCAACAAACCTTCCACGGCAGTGAAAAGCCGGCACTGGCTGAGATTGCAAGAGAGGTAAATCTCAGTATAAGGCTCTCCCCCGTGCAGCCCAGCACTGCACAAAGAGATGCGGAGATAAAGAGGAAAGGAAAAGATAACATGTCACAAGAAAGATCTTAGCGCAGAGGAACTGTCGGAGGTCCCGCAATCAATATATTCTACTCCCGGTATGGGGAGAAATGAAAAAGAATAATGCACCGAGCTATAGAGCATGGAAGGACCTGGTCACGAGGAGGAGGAGGAAGAAACTCGGAAGATTAATACATAAATTGTACCTTCCTAAAATATCCTGGTTTATAATATAATAGAATATTCTCTGACATACAAGAGTATGCAAATGTTAAACAATATTGGAGTTCATTTTTGCCCAATTATAGATCATTAAAGCAGCAATACGGGGTTAACTTTTTTTTAACTTTCTTCCCTCCGTAGGGCGCGCCGGTATCTCTGCAGGGTTTAACGGTGCAGGTCACGAGGGCCATGGGAAGCCGGACCGGATGACATCACACCTTCCTATTGGCCAGAGTGACATTTAAATGCCGCCATTTCATTAAGGAACTCAGTTTCTCTGCCTGCTGGGATACCGGCACCACTACGGAGGTATGTATCTCAGGAAACAGGGGGTCCCTGGAGCTGAAATTAACACAGTTCAGCTCCAGCGACCCCCCTGCTTCAAAACTGTAATAAAAATATATATATATATATATATTTTTAAGTTAACAGGGCAGGACCCCTGTCTAAAAGGACTTCAACAGAAAGCCTGCATTGGTCTGAGGAATCCAGCAGGGAGCTGGTTAATTGCAGCTGCAGACAATTAACCAGTCTCACCTGCCTCATCAGACAGGTAGAAAAGCCGCCTGCTTGAACAGCAGGTGAGATCTCTTGGGCACAGAGGGACTGTGTTGCAAGAAGAGATTCTCTGGAACAAGTGGTCTTGAGTACAGGACTGTGCTGCCAGCAAGAACCCCAGGAACCAGATCTCTCTATTCCAGGGCACAGCGGACCCTGAAATCCGCCAGAGTGTGGCCCCCCAAACGGACACCAACCCAGACTCAGAGACTGACATACAGGGTCCCCTGCTTACAGGTAGCTCTTTGGACGTTGGGGTTATAGGTTGGAAAGAGGCGTATCCTCCCAGCCCTGCAGATAGGGACTGGGAAAGTGAGTTATCCCTTACACAGGGATAGGTGGGAAAGAGGCTTATCCTCCCAGCCCTGCAGAGAGGGACTGGGAGAGTGAGTTATCCCTTACACAGGGATAGGTGGGAAAGAGGCGTATCCTCCCAGCCCTGCAGATAGGGACTGGGAAAGTGAGTTATCCCTTACACAGGGATAGGTGGGAAAGAGGCGTATCCTCCCAGCCCTGCAGAGAGGGACTGGGAAAGTGAGTTATCCCTTACACAGGGATAGGTGGGAAGAGGCTTATCCTCCCAGCCCTGCAGATAGGGACTGGGAAAGTGAGTTATCCCTTACACAGGGATAGGTGGGAAAGAGGCGTATCCTCCCAGCCCTGCAGATAGGGACTGGGAAAGTGAGTTATCCCTTACACAGGGATAGGTGGGAAAGAGGCTTATCCTCCCAGCCCTGCAGATAGGGACTGGGAAAGTGAGTTATCCCTTACACAGGGATAGGTGGGAAAGAGGCGTATCCTCCCAGCCCTGCAGAGAGGGACTGGGAGAGTGAGTTATCCCTTACACAGGGATAGGTGGGAAAGAGGCGTATCCTCCCAGCCCTGCAGAGAGGGACTGGGAGAGTGAGTTATCCCTTACACAGGGATAGGTGGGAAAGAGGCGTATCCTCCCAGCCCTGCAGATAGGGACTGGGAGAGTGAGTTATCCCTTACACAGGGATAGGTGGGAAAGAGGCGTATCCTCCCAGCCCTGCAGAGAGGGACTGGGAAAGTGAGTTATCCCTTACACAGGGATAGGTGGGAAAGAGGCGTATCCTCCCAGCCCTGTAGATAGGGACTGGGAAAGTGAGTTATCCCTTAGGCCTGGGACCCGCTGCGCTCGTTGGCGCGGGCGGCAATGTAGCGAGTTCCCCACCAGCAGGGGAATCCTCGCGAGCCGGTCCCGGTCCCCACTGGCTGCACAGCTGACTACACGCTGTGGCGCGTCAGCCGCTAGGAGACACCACAGAATGGTGTTTCCTAGCGTTGACGCGTCACGTGGTGTGGCTGTGAGCCAATGGGGAGGGGAGGCTGCGGGAGGAGGAGAGGCTTCGGGGAGCGGGGAGGAGTGTGGAGTGAAAGCAGCGTGAGTGCCTCTCTGTGTGTGTGTCTGAGTGTGTGCGTGCCTGCCTGTGTGTGTGTATGTGTGTGCCTGTCTGTGTGCGTGCCTGTCTCTGTCTGTGTGTGTGTGTGTGTGTATGAGTGCGTGCGTGCCTGTCTCTGTCTGTGTGTGTGTGTGTATGAGTGCGTGCGTGCCTGTCTCTGTCTGTGTGTGTGTGTGTGTGTGTGTGTGTGTGTATGAGTGCGTGAGTGCCTGCCTGTGTGTGTGTGTGTGTGTGTATGTATGTATGTATGAGTGCCTGCGTGTGTGTGTTTTTTTTACTTACCTGCAGCCCGTGGCAGCCCGTGGAGGGAGGGGGGGGGGAAGAGTAGCGGGTCCCTCCGCTCAAGCCACGCCCCCCCCTCCCTGTCAATCCTCCCAGTCAATCCTCCCACCTCCCGCTCCGGCCCCTCACGTCATGGCCGCGCCCCCCCCCCCCCGACCCGTTTGGCCACGCCCCCCCCGCTCCGAGAAAAGTAGCCTGTAGACCGCAGATCGCGGTACAGCGAGTTGCACGCGCCGCCGGCAAGCAAGCCAGCCGTGCGGACGCGTGCAACGGGACCTTAGCCTTACACAGGGATAGGCTGTTTGTTTATTTGTGTGCTTTCTTAAATGTATTGCTTAAAGCTAAGGGTCAAATAAAAGCCATGGTTTAATGTCCTCAAATATGACTCCCTGGTTGTACCTCTGCCCTGCACCTCTCTTACATGCTGCTTTAAATGAACCCCTCCTCCTGTGTCAGAGTAACCTGCTCATAGCACAATGACACACCATGACTTGCTGGCAATGACCTGTTACCCAGCAATGTACTACCAGCTCATATATCATCTTGCCTTTGTACCGTATATAGTGATATAGATCTAGAGAGTGAGACCTTAAAAGGTGTTAATAAATCATTTCTAGCAAATTTAACTCACAAATATCGCTGCGGTAAAACCGTGCGTTATTTTATGCGGTAACAACCTGAACGACAGTTGAGCGACTTCAGTATTATCTCTGTGAACGCAGCCAGACAAGCAACAGTTTCTAAACTCCGGGCAAAGATGAAGTCCCTGAAAAGACAACGTACGAGCAGGATGTAGCAATCTCTACGCTGCAGTGATCAGTGCAAAGTTGGGAACCATGCTGAAAAACGTGTTAAACGGGACTTGGAAGAGGGAGGTGCAGCTTGGCCTGAGCTCATGATGATAGAAGCTCTGGTACCTGCCCTTGGTCAGGAAGATATAGTGTGTAATTACATGAGCTCTTGTACACACCGCAGAACCACTCGCATACAGAGAATCAATGAGGCCCGGCCTGATGGAGGTGGTGCACTAGCTCTGCGATGCAATGTCCTGTGTCACTGTCACTGAACGGAATACAAGGAGCAGACTCAGAAGCTGGAGAAAATGTATTCACTAATCCGGTCTCAAAATTGTGCGGAGCTGGCTGGATGCCTAGACCAAGAGTGGCCAACTCCACTCCTCAAGGGCCACCAACAGGTCAGGTTTTCAGGATATACCTGCTTGAGCACAGGTGATCAAGGACCACCAACAGGTCAGGTTTTCAGGATATCCCTGCTTCAGCACATGTGGCTCAATCAGTGGCTCAGTTGAGCCACCTGTGCTGAAGAAGGGATATCCTGAAAACCTGACCTGTTGGTGGCCCTTGAGGACTGGAGTTGGCCGCCCCTGGCCTTGATGCATGTTCATTAAAAAAATGAAAGCCCTATTATAGGAATCATCCGTTTCCACACATAGGATAAGCGGGCCGGGTTACACAAGGGCACAAACATTATCAGACGGTTCAGCGGTTCTGAGCAAGACTTGGATGGGACGTATTCCAGAAGGAAAGGAGCCGTAAAACAGGGCGCTTTGAAACGGACGCGGGGAAATAGAAAGCAAATATGAACGAAAAGGTGGTTGCTACATTGATCAGCATCCCAGCGGAAGAGAGAGAGGAATACAGGAAGGGGAGCTGAATACCTGAGATTTTCACAAGGGCCCCTATAAGAAGCAGGTTCCCACCTGGATTATTAGGACGGGCTATTAAGGTTCAAGAACAAACTGAAAGACGGTCTTACTAGAGAGCCGACTCCTACACGTCTATGGTTACTGATTTATGGGATCTGCAAGTCAAATCTACCGGGGGATCCCCCAGGCCCACCCCATCCACGCACATCCGCAAAGCCACAACGTCAAAGATATGAAACGGGAACGCCATCTGGCGAAAGTAAACTGGGAACGGGCCAACATTAATCCCCAAATACACTGGTGTCGGATATTGTGTCTAGTTAAGACCAATTCTTTGCAGGTAATAAAGCCACCAATTAGCGTCATTATATTTGCAATTCAATTATTAGTATGATCACTAATTAAAACGCCATATTAAGACGATGGTGACATTTCCCAGTTTAAACAGACCGTCCGAAATCAGTGGGTGCCTGGTGGCGATCTGTTCTTCCCAGCTGACCCTGCACTGCAGGAGGAGGGACTCACTAGGGACACGTTCATTTAAACAGAGAGAGACTACTGTATGTAGGATCAGTTTGTAAGACCGTAAAACAGAGTAAATGCATCATCTGGTAAAGCGGGGCGACAGCGACACCGTGTGGGGCGTTTCTTCCCATATTTATCATTACAGGGTATTTCTTTTATTGTGCCGACAGCCTAAGCCGCGAGTACAATATCTGCACACAGATCGTTTATAATGCAGGGAATTCATTATTATCAGTTACGTAATGACATGTGGAAATGGGCATATCGTTACTAAGCAGATCCGCTCTGAAGGAAAATACAGTAACACAGGGGGGCTCGACTCCAGTCCTCATGCGTCCCCCAGCAGGTCAGGTTTTAATGACATCCCTGCTTCAGCACAGGTGGCTCAATCACTTCCAGCTTCAGCACAGGTGACGCCATCCGTCCCAGCTTCAGCACAGCAGGCTCAATCCGTCCCAGCTTCAGCACAGCAGGCTCAATCCGTCCCAGCTTCAGCACAGCAGGCTCAATCCGTCCCAGCTTCAGCACAGGTGGCTAAATCAGAGGCTCAGTCTTTGACTAAGCCTCTGATTGAGCCACCTGTGCATAAGCGGGGATATCCTGAAACCCTGACCTGTTGGGGGGGCTTGAGGACTGGAGTTGAGCCCCCCTGCAGTAACATACAAGGATAGGAGCAGTTAACCATGTAAGGAGGAAAACTCCCTTCGGAGGCACATGGGGGGGTGCAACAAGTGTGAGCCAGCGGGTTGGGGGAGATTACAAATTGCACCCATAGGGAGGTGTGACATGTCCCCTAACCCGCTGACTAATGATCACGGAGACGCCGGAATACGCGCGGCCGCTCATTGAGAGGGTAAGATCCCGGCGGAGCGGTCACAACGCCGCGAGTGGAACAGGTCACACACTCACAACATGAGGTCCCCTCATTATTTATATACCCGCACAACAATGAGACCCACGAATACGAAAAGGGTTAATAAGCGAACTCACACATTAGGAGAAAGCCTGTGCTGTAAATCCAGTTTACGGCTGTATTAAGCGAGGAAGGGGGCCCACGGGGGCACGGACCCAGGCTCTGGCCCACGGGGGCACGGACCCAGGCTCTGGCCCACGGGGGCTCGGACCCAGGCTCTGGCCCACGGGGGCTCGGACCCAGGCTCTGGCCCACGGGTGCTCGGACCCAGGCTCTGGCCCACGGGGGCTCGGACCCAGGCTCTGGCCCACGGGGGCTCGGACCCAGGCTCTGGCCCACGGGGGCTCGGACCCAGGCTCTGGCCCACGGGGGCACGGACCCAGGCTCTGGCCCACGGGGGCTCGGACCCAGGCTCTGGCCCACGGGGGCACGGACCCAGGCTCTGGCCCACGGGGGCTCGGACCCAGGCTCTGGCCCACGGGGGCTCGGACCCAGGCTCTGGCCCACGGGGGCTCGGACCCAGGCTCTGGCCCACGGGGGCTCGGACCCAGGACTTGTCAGGGACGGGACTTGGTGAGCGGAGACTCCACAAAATGAAGCACACCAATAAGCTTTGTTTGTAGGACCAAAGATTCATAGAGACCGCCTAAACCAGGGCGGGCAACTCCAGTTCTCAAGGGCCCCAAACAGGTCAGGTTTTCATGATATCCCTGCTTCAGCACTGGTGGCTCAATCTGTCCCTGCTTCAGCACAGGTGGCTCAGTCAAAGACTGATTGAGCCACCTGTGCTAAAGCAGGGATATCCTGAAAAACCTGACCTGTTGGGGGGGCCTTGAGGATGAGAGTTGCCCGCCCCTGCTTTAATCATACAGTAATCTGATGTGTTGAAATCACAGTCCCAACACGACCAAACGGAACGAATGACAGATCTGTCAGAATGGCAACCTCCAAGGCCTAAAATCTGTGAGATTTGGGTGTTTGAGTCTGAAAATTGTATTTTAATGGAAATGTGTTGCATTCGATCAGTCAGACTCCCGTGAAATCTATAAGGCTGCGTTTGCCAAAAATCTGAGAGACTGACCCCCAAATCAGAGAGACTGACCCCCAAATCAGAGAGACTGACCCCCAAATCAGAGAGACTGACTCCCAAATCAGAGAGACTGACCCCCAAATCAGAGAGACTGACCCCCAAATCAGAGACTGACCCCCAAATCAGAGAGACTGACCGCCCAAATCAGAGAGACTGACCCCCAAATCAGAGAGACTGACCCCCAAATCAGAGAGACTGACCCCAAATCAGAGAGACTCACAGGAAATCAGAGAGAGTTGACAGAAAATCAGAGAGAGTTGACAAGTCTGGAGACAGTGGGAAGTAATGCCTTAAGATTTTTTTAAACTATGAACATTTTGTTGTTATATTTGTTAAATATATCTTGGAAATGTGTATAATTATTGTAACAAAGTATATGGTGAGTTTTCCTACCCTTTAACTCTCCCTTGTATATGCCCTATGCCAACACCCACCCCCATCCTACAGCCAACACCCACCCCCATCCTGCAGCCAACGTGCCAAAACCCACCCCCATCCTATAGCCAACACCCACCCCCATCTCACAGCCAACGTGCCAACACCCACCCCCATCCCACAGCCAACGTGCCAACACCCACCCCCATCTCACAGCCAACACCCACCCCCATCCTACAGCCAACACCCACCCCCATCCCACAGCCAACGTGCCAACACCCACCCCCATCCTACAGCCAACATGCCAACACCCACCCCCATCTCACAGCCAACACCCAACCCCATCTCTCAGCCAACACCCACCCCCATCCTACAGCCAACACCCACCCCCATCTCACAGCCAACACCCACCCCCAGCCTACAGCCAACGTGCCAAAAACCACTTCCATCCCACGTGCCAACACCCACCAACCATCCCACAGCCAAATGTGCCAAAACCCAACTCCATCCTACACACAACATATTTGTTGATGATATTGAAAGAAATATTTTACTTCCCGAAATCGAAACAGCATTATAGCACCTCTGCACATAGAAAAGCCAGCTCCACAAATAGAGCAAATACTGTTACTATAACAACACCAAATGCAATATTCATAATATTTCTGCTTTTATAAAAATGCCCCCTTTGGATTGCACCTGTTGTGTGATTCCAATCGCCTTCCTGTCACAATCAGAGCCCCCGACCCAGGTAACACACAGTGAAAACAGGAGCCCAAGCTCAGAGCTGGTGTGGTTGGTCTCTGCCGCACCGTGTGTGTGTAGGAAGGGTTCTCCAGAAAGTCTCAGACGGGAGGCGCGCACAAGTCAGATCAGAGCTGCATTAGAAACGTCTCTTCTCAGAGGTCAGCGAGCGGAGGTCAGCAGTGAATGAGGCACCACAACGGATTTGCTCTTCACCCTTTCACTGCCAGAGGGACCAGCAAGGTGTAGCTGTGGCACTCAGAGGGTTAAAGCAAATGTAACCATAACATGCAGACTTGAAAGTTGCTGGTTCCACTTATCATACAATATATCATACAATCTTTGCTGCTCAAATTGCCTCTACTTCCAGTCTCCATCCAGATCTCATGCTCCCTGAGCCCAACGTTTGGAAGAATAAAGCAGAAAAACATTCTTTATAAAAAAATCCCCGTGGGACTTGGCATGTGGGAGGGCAGGATGCTGCCGCCACAGGGTACCTGGCACACAGGATTATTACTTGTGATCCCTCCTGTGCTTTTGACAATTAAACATTGGTGTCTAAATCTGTACAAACGACTAAATACCGAATGACGAGGCGACACATAATTGGTACAGAAGTTATCATATAAATGAGTACTGTCAACTCCAATTTAGGTTGAGTGACTGTACCTTAAATTAAACTATAATCCGAAGAACAGGCAACTTTGCGTTGGAGAACTACTGTACATACAGTCTTTTGGGGCTTAACCTATTGCCTCAGTACTTAATCTGTACATCGTAACATCCCGGGTACAATGGCGGCATGCACAGGGAGCCTAACGCTTCCGCCTCTCGTCACGTGCGGCTTTCAGCAGATGGAAACACCTATGCCGATTTTGTGAGCATAAGAACTCACGTGGTCTTTTGTTGGGGTCTGTTGTGCACCAAATGTGAATTACACAGATTCATGATGAAATGCAGTAAAAGTGTATTCATTCATTGTCACTTACATAAACAGATATAACCACATGTAGGACACGGCGGGGGTTATTCATTACTCCGTGATCGTGCTGACAGGTCCTGAGATATTTACCTTTTCATGCACCAGTGTTTCTGGTCCCTTTTTGGAAATCAACATGCAACATCCAAATCAACATCCAAGCCTCACTCCCATGGGCCAAAAGAAAGCCCCCACATCACAGAGCAGGACATTGTGGACTTTCTTTGGACAACCCTGGTGGCCACATTCATGTTACGGGCACACACAAAAAAAGGGGGGGGGGGGGGAAATATCTCGGCAACCATGAGGTCCTTGGAGCGAGGAACATGGCGGCTCGGCTCTCGGAGATCCATCTATTCTGATTGTGAAGCAAGAAAACTCCACAAAATGAGGGGATTGCTGCCTTGTAAATGCCTTGGGGCAGGGACCTCTTCCCTATTGTATCACTTTGTCTTAACCTAAATGTACTCTTTGGTCACACAGTGTTACTCTCCTCCCTCCTACTTTGTACTGTGCTACGGAATATGTTGGCACCATACAAATAAAAGATAATAATATATAGTTGTACATAAAAGCAAAAATACAATGATGCCTGGTGCACTCCAAAAACAAAAATACAATGATGCCTGGTGCACTCCAAAAACAAAAATACAATGATGCCTGGTGCACTCCAAAAACAAAAAAGGGTATATAAGGGCTAATATTTGTACATAAAAGCATATATACTGTACACAAGTAAAAATAGATGAATATTCACCTTGAAAAAGTCCTGTACAGACATATGTGTGTCCGTGTGTTCAAGGTTGTGATGTGTGTACTGCACGTGTAGTGTATCGAGCATCTTTTCCACATCATGTTCACCAGAGAGAAACGCTGCAGTATGACGCAGCTTAGAGAAAAGCAAAAGTGACCATTCATAACACTGGGTATTTTGGCCTAAAATTGGTTAAAATGTATAACCCAGGGGCGGCCAACTGCAGTCCTCAAGGACCATGAACAGGTCAGGTTTTCAGGACATCCCTGCTTCAGCACAGGTGGCTCCATCAGTGGCTCAACGAGCTTCGTTGAAGACTGAGCCACTGATTGAGCCACCTGTGCTGAAGCAGGGATATCCTTACAACCTGACCTGTTGGTGGTCCTTCAGGATTGGAGTAGGCTACCCCTGGTATAAGGACTGTACCTAAACACCCCATAAAGACGTAATCTGACTGGCAATGAAAGAAACAACGACCAATATATCGAATGCAAGAACGGCAGTGAATACACAACGTGATCACAAATTACCTGCAGACACGGGCTGGGAAGTAAAGCTTCTGCCAGGACCTGCAAAGGAACTGCGAGTGATCAATGACTCGGATCCAGTCCAGCTCATCCATCGACACCTCAATGTAGTACGAATAGGACCTGCGAGTAGCAATGAAAGAACCGGTGTTGGTCTGTGAGCGCAGAATGGGTGGGCTGTGTGCATTGGACGTCTGTATGGAACAGGCGGGCAGCTTTGTGCACAGACTGTAGTCCTGACACTGCTTACCCACCTCAATAGCTGCATTTGGGATCTACACAGGGTCTCACACCTGCAATCGCTAACTCAGCCTCTCAATAAATACTCCCATAATGCAAACAAATGTAATACTGAAGGCTCTGTTACTTTGCTCATTCTCACACTTTGCGCTGCATTTCCCATGTGCAGAACGGGGGGGCCACGCAGCAATTCCCTCGCCCCTCCGCGCCCCCACCCCAAGCCCCCCATAAATGACAATCCTACATAACTAGGCAAAAAAGAAAAGAAATGCATTATACACCTGTTCTTTTTTTTCAATTTAATCATTATTAGAAATACCAAAATTAGCATTTAGACCTCAAATTTCCCCCAACCCACTTCTTTTGGGGGAAGCAGCGGACATCGTAACCGTTATAGGGCCAGGGGTGCAGCGGCACCAGGGCCACCATTAAAGATGCAGCCGGCACCCGGATATCGGAAACAGACGTGGAGGGGGCCCCACCTCCGATTCGATCCGGCTCCCCACTCTGCCCCGTGAAAACGCGCCGGAGTCCGTGACGTGCCTGGCATGCCCTAAGGGCGATGTAACGGTTAATCTCAGTCAAAAGTCTACAACATCATAAACCGAAAAGAACAATATACCACGGAAAAGCACAAGGACCTCTGCGGAGCGGCTACATTTATCAGAGAAGTACCTGGCCGTGCACCTTTCACTGAGCTAGTGGGCACCAGCGGGGGAAACCCACGACTGGAGCTCGTCCGTGAATAACTCATCAACAGGTCTGAAAAGACGGTACAGACGTCTGGTTCATGTTCGATCAGGGGTGGCCAACTCTAGTCCTCAAGGGCCACCAACAGGTCAGGTGTTAAGGATATCACTGTTTGTGCTCAAGCAGGGATATCCTTAAAACCTGACCTGTTGGTGGCCCCTGTGTTAGATCAGAACAAGTTATGTTATACAAAGAGATAGATACATTTGTATACTCATGGAACACACCCTCTCACCCAGCCCCATTTTCCTTCCTGTACCCTATGTGCTCAATTGGAGCGTTACGGCTGCTTCAGAGTATCAGGGGATGTCACATTTCACATACCGGCTGTCACGGTCCCACAGAAGGAGGCGGACGTGATTGATAATGGAAGGCTGGCCCAGCTTTACTTCAAGGCCAGAGCGGCAATCATCTTCAATAGGATGCCGGGAAAAGCCATGATCCAGATCATAATTCTGCGTCTCCCCGTCCAGCAGGGCGGTTTTCAGCTCCCCTTTCACCACTTGCGCTCCATATTTCATAGTGGCAATATTCTCATCGGGGACTGGATAAAGGGGCGAAAAGGGGGATTAAAAAGGCAATACTAAATAAAATCAGTGTGTTGACTGTTACAAGCTGGTACACCCAACCCATCTACCCCTCCCCCCCCAAGCAAGTCTTCTGCTGGCATTAACCCTTCACTAAAACAATAAAGCAGAGTTCCCCAAACGAGATACAAAGTAGAGAGCTACTCACACGTTTCTTAATGCAGGGTCTCCCATTTATTTAGGAGGGTAGTGGAGAGTGCTGCGTTTCAGGTCCATAGAGTGCACCTGACGAAAGGTCCGTATGGGCCCTGAAACGTGGCACTCTCCACCGCCCTCCTAAATAAATGGGAGACTCTGCATTCAGAAACATGTGAGTGGCTCATCTCTTTGTGCTGGTCACAGACAGAGCTTTCCCTACAGAAAATATATCCCCCGGTTTCACATATTACCCCCTTCACTGCCAGCTGGGTGTGTTTTAAGTGTACGTTTACTTATCTACAGAAGGAGGATTGTGGAGAGCTGGCAGTGTACAGGCTCTGAATCATTACGCAGTGCAGGGCACATTATCAGCAATGGAAAAGGGGAGGGTTGGGATCTTCCATTAAACATGAAATGGTGTGAGGATGTGTGGGTCAGTGGATGTGCGGATGGTGAGTGGATGTGTGGATGGTGAGTGGATGTGTGGGTGGTGAGTGGATGTGTGGGTGGTGAGTGGATGTGTGCATGGTGAGTGGATGTGTGGGTGGTGAGTGGATGTGTGGGTGGTGAGTGGATGTGTGGGTGAGTGAATGTGTGGTTGAGTGTATGAGTGGATGGGAGGGTGAGTGGATGGGAGGGTGAGTGGATGGGAGGGTGAGTGGATGGGAGGGTGAGTGGATGGGAGGGTGAGTGGATGTGAGGGTGAGTGGATGTGTGGATGTGAGGGTGAGTGGATGTGAGGATGTGAGGGTGAGTGGATGTGTGGGTGTGTGGGTGAGTGGATGTGTGGATGTGTGGGTGAGTGGGTGAGTGGGTGTGTGGGTGGGTGAGTGGGTGAGTGGGTGAGTGGATGTGTGGGTGAGTGGATGTGTGGGTGAGTGGATGTGTGGGTGAGTGGATGTGTGGGTGAGTGGATGTGTGGGTGAGTGGATGTGTGGGTGAGTAGATGTGTGGGTGAGTAGATGTGTGGGTGAGTGGATGTGTGGGTGAGTGGATGTGTGGGTGAGTGGATGTGTGGGTGAGTGGATGTGTGGGTGAGTGGATGTGTGGGTGAGTGGATGTGTGGGTGAGTGGATGTGTGGGTGAGTGGAATATTAATGGAATCTACAAAATGATTTTTCATTACAGGGAAAAAAGGAAATAGGGCCTTTTCTCTAAGTAAACAGAACATAAATAATAATGAGAGTTGCATCTCTACGTGGGGATATTCTTCTATACTGTACAACCTCAGAACTTTTATCTAAACAAAGTTTCTCCCATACACGGAACCACAGCCTTGAAGTATTCTGCAACCGTGCAATACAATTCTGCTTTACCAGGCTCAAGAACAACCAGTGCAGAGAAGTAAGATGCTGTAGTTATAGAAATGATAAAATGGCAATTCAACAGTTAGGGGTGCGCAAACTTGACGTCACATCCCTCTTTTTCTCCGTATAATTAGTAGCACCCCCCCCCCCCCGCCCCCCTGGCGCTTTTACCTGCTCTCCGTCATCTTATCTATTTTACGCCCCGTCGTCGCTATTAGAAGATGCAGGAAGTGACTTCAGAGAGAAGGCAAGAGGCAGTTACAGAGGCCCTGCATTCTCCCCCGGCAATCAGTTTAAATGTTGTGGGGAAGAGCGCCGGTCCTCGGTAAGCGTGGGGCTCGATCCGGCGCCCCCCTTACAAAATCTTGTACGCCCTTAAGTTTGTGCACCCCTGAGTCAGGTGACGGGATACATCTACATCCTCCAAACTGTCCATCGCCTACATTATCTGTCTTAGATCATTTAGCTTAAAGTAGCAAGTTCCAAGCTGTAATTCTGCTATAATCCACCTTCAACCTTTCTCACTTTCTGCCCCACACCTCTGGAATGCCCTTCCCCTCAATACCCGACTAGCCCCCTCGCTATCCACCTTTAAGACACATCTGCTTAAAGAAGCATATGAGTAGCACTGGATAATCATGGACACATGACACATAAAGCTTGGCCCCCTGCAGACTCACTTACTAGTATTCCCTCCTACTGTCTCTGTACGTTCTCCCTACCTACCAATTAGATTGTAAGCTCCTCGGAGCAGGGACTCCTTCCTTAATGTTACTTTTACGGTATGTCTGAAGCACTTATTCCCATGATCTGTTATTTATATTATTTGTTATTTATATGACATGTATTACTACTGTGAAGCGCTATGTACATTTATGGCGCTATATAAATAAAGACATACAATACAATACAATTGGAGAGAAAAAGTTGGTGAACCCCAATGATAATTACGGAAATTCCATAGTTTTTCCATGAAACCTTCTTGAATCGAAACCAGTCTTTTCTTAAATATCGAATAGGGTTTATATTAACCAATTCCGTATCTTTTGAAACAAAATGATGTGTGAATTAGACAAACAATGAGTAATTAAGAGTCAGGTTATGTGCAGACGAAAGTGAAACCCTGGTTTTATCAGCTAAATTAAAGGAGATAATTAGAATCAGGTGTTTAAATAATTAGGTAATTCTTCAAGGGTGAGTTTGGGAGGCTCCACCATATATAAAGATCAGAAACTTTGTGAGTTTGGTCTTCACCCTACGGGTGTCTGGAAACATGTCATGCCACACTCAAAAGAAATATCTGAGGACCTCAGAAAAGCAGTTATTCATGCTCATCAGTCTACAAAGGGTTACAAAAACATTTCTAAGGATTTGGGGCTCCACCAATCCACTGTCAGAAAGATTGTTAAAGACCACAGTGACTCTACCCAGGAGCAGTCTTCCTCCCCAAATCTTTGATAGAACAAACTGGTAACATCCAAGGATCTACAGGCCACTCGCGCCTTGGTTAATGTGAGTATTCATGATTCAACCATCAGAAAAAGACTGAACAAGCATTGTGTCCATGGAAGGATAGCCAGGAGGAAACCACTGCTCTCTAAAAAGAACATTGCTGCCCGTCTGAAGTTTGCCAAAGAGCACATAGATGATCCACAAGACTTCTGGAACAATGTTCTCTGGACAGACGAGTCAAAAGGTAGAACATTTTGGCCTCAATGAGAAACGTTATGTTTGGTGAACATCAAACACTACAGTGAGAGATATAAAAAATATATATATATACTGTAAAAATAATAAATATATATTTTATGTATGTGATTATAGGAGTCCGATTATGCTTATATGTTGCATATGTGTAAAGGAGAATAAGTATTTGCATTCTTTTATTCATATTTAATTCATTATTTTTATCGTTTATTTTTGAAGCGCCAAAATATTCCACAGCGCGGTACAATTGGGTACAGCCTTATGGCACAGACACAGCTACCCAAAACATTTTCTAAGTCCAGCTTTTGGGGACCAAGTTCTCAGAAACAAACGTAGCGGTCACGGCGGGGATTTCAAGCCGATTTTAGTTCCAGGACGTTAGGAGCTAAGTCCCGGTCAAGCAAAAGCAAGTCCTCCGAAGAGAAGGGAGCGGTGGCGTCTGGAATTAAATGAGGATTTGAGTTCCAGGATATTTGGGGCTAAGTCCCGGTCAGTGAAAGACTCTTGTGTAGAGTGCCATACAGCTAGGAAAGTCTAGTTTTTTTACACCAGTTCCCAAGTAAGTCTATCTCTTCTTATGTAGTTTGTGTATCATTGTGTGTATGCCTTTTCCTGCGAATACATTTACAATTTATTTCACTTTACCGGTTTTGCTCAATGTATGATCCTGGTAAAAAGGTGTAAATACCTGGTCTCCCGTGACAAGGGGGCGTGCAGGTATGTACAGTATTTGTGGGTGAGGGCTGAGATGTAAAGGGGAGGCAGTGTTGTTGAGACCGTTGCAGGTCATTACGAAGGGTTTTCAATGTAATTCTACAGGCTATGGGGAGCCCGTGTAGGGATATGCGTAGTGGGGCGGTAGAAGTGGAGCGGTGAGTCCGGATAATGAGTCTGGCAGCAGCAGTTATTTAATAAATTGGGTACCTATGCAAACCATAACAGATATGTGGAGAGTGAAGCGAGTAATCTGGTGAAACACATTAGGACATTAGTGGTGAAGGTAAAACACTACAGTGACGACCGCAGTGAACCACGCGCGTCTCTATGGTGAGCGCAGCGGCGTCGATGCCAAGTACTTTTTTCGGCAAACAGGTTTGTCTGTAAGTGCATTTTTTAGCTTTAACGGAGACTAATCAATTTACGCCACCGTATCGGGATCGCGTTGCGCTTCTGTTCTTAAGTGTAATCCCCTGCGGAAACCCCTTCAGTGCCGGGGAGGAGCGATGTGTTACACGCCCCAAGAGGTTTCAAGAAGACCTGTAATCTGACAACGTGTGTGTTAGGGGAAATGCAAATATTGCTGTTCTTCTGAGGTTTAGTGATGTCATCATTAGCCAAACCGCCGACGATAATAATATTTGACACTAATCATTTTTACAGGACCTGGTAATTAAAATGCATCACTTTCCACATTGCAGTAAAATGCTCATTTTAAGAGTGCTGTAAATTTTTTTTTAAAGAAGCCAGTTAGGCCTTCTGATTGCTATATAAAACTGCCCCTTTAAAATAGGAGTCCTAAATGAGCTTGTAAATCAACTTCTTTAGTATGTGAAATAGCATATAATTTCAGGCCCATCAAACTGTGGGAGCGGATGGTACTTGTGCATCCAGCTTTTGCAGCAAAATGAAAATACATCTTCCAAATAAAATGCCACAGACAGTGAGAACTCGGTTACTTCTGCACTGGGAGGCACGGGATGCAGAAAAGGGGTTTTGTTTTTTAAATAAAATATGGCTGCAAAACCCCTCTCACTTACCCCTATATTCATCAAGCTCCCTTATAGGTTAACCCAGGGGTTCTCACGTCCAGTCCTGAAGGCACCCCAACAGGTCAGGTTAGCCCAGCTTCAGCACAGGTGGCTCAATCAGTCCCTGCTTCAGCACAGGTGGCACAGCCGAAGACCCACTGATTGAGCCACCTGTGCTGAAGCTGGGATATCCTGAAAACCTGACCTGTTGGGGTATCTTGAGGACTGGAGATGAGAACTCCAAGGTTAATGACTTGAATGGGAATTAGGGCTCATCCAGGCGCTGCCTGGAATGCATCATGTTGAATCTGGGCTTTAGCGACATTGGTAGGCCTCACAGAACCTTATCCGAGAAGATTAAGATGAGACAGTTTTGCTGCCAAGATCCTTTGTAGTCGGCATGAAAACAGCTCTGTGCTGCCTGGTGTAGTGGAGACAAGAATAAACAGCAGGAGTTACTGCACAAACACTCTGCACTGCAGGTTTTGGGCACTTTTAAATAGAAAGTGAAGTAAAATAAGAAATAGATAGGAGCAAGATATAAATAAGGTGGGTAACCTGCTTTAAAGGGCGTTGCATGGAGCCCACCTTCAAAATAGGTAAAATTGGGAGATCTGCAGGGCACTGCGGGGGAGATCTGCAGGGCACTGCGGGGGAGATCTGCAGGGCACTGCGGGGGAGATCTGCAGGGCACTGCGGGGGAGATCTGCAGGGCACTGCGGGGGAGATCTGCGGGGCACTGCGGGGGAGATCTGCGGGGCACTGCGGGGGAGATCTGCAGGGCACTGCGGGGGAGATCTGCGGGGGAGATCTGCGGGGGAGATCTGTAGGGCACTGTGGGGGAGATCTGCAGGGCACTGCGGGGGAGATCTGCGGGGCACTGCGGGGGAGATCTGCGGGGGAGATCTGCAGGGCACTGCGGGGGAGATCTGCAGGGCACTGCGGCGGAGATCTGCGGGGGAGATCTGCAGGGCACTGCGGGGGAGATCTGCAGGGCACTGCGGGGGAGATCTGCAGGGCACTGCGGGGGAGATCTGCAGGGCACTGCGGGGGAGATCTGCAGGGCACTGCGGGGGAGATCTGCGGGGGGGATCTGCAGGGCACTGCGGGGGAGATCTGCAGGGCACTGCGGCGGAGATCTGCGGGGGAGATCTGCAGGGCACTGCGGGGGAGATCTGCAGGGCACTGCGGGGGAGATCTGCGGGGGAGATCTGCAGGGCACTGCGGGGGAGATCTGCAGGGGAGATCTGCAGGGCACTGCGGGGGAGATCTGCAGGGCACTGCGGGGGAGATCTGCAGGGGAGATCTGCAGGGCACTGCGGGGGAGATCTGCGGGGGAGATCTGCGGGGGAGATCTGCGAGGCACTGCGGGGGAGATCTGCAGGGGAGATCTGCGGGGGAGATCTGCGGGGCACTGCGGGGGAGATCTGCAGGGCACTGCGGGGGAGATCTGCAGGGCACTGCGGGGGAGATCTGCAGGGCACTGCGGGGGAGATCTGCAGGGCACTGCGGGGGAGATCTGCGGGGGAGATCTGCGGGGGAGATCTGCGGGGCACTGCGGGGGAGATCTGCAGGGCATTGCGGGGGAGATCTGCGGGGCACTGCGGGGGAGATCTGCGGGGGAGTTTTCTCTGGGTTCCACTTCTGTTCATGTGACCGTGGACCTCTCCCACCAAACGCGTGCTCACTACCCCAAGAGAGCCCATGGTTGCAATCCAGAAAACCTGTGGCACTGCGGGTCACCCAGCACTGAAATGGTTAAAGTCCCTACTTGTTGAGAAGTGCCGATTTACACTGGTCTTACCCGTTCCGCACTGGGGCTTTTATTTACCAAGAGCTCAGTTAGACAGAATGAAAATAAGGACAAAGTGATACCTTTTATGGTTAAAGAGAGTGCAGGTTGGAGAGCATGAGCACCATGGTATGAAATGAACGTCTATTAGAGGAGCTCCTGTCCGTGGAGGCGTGATCCTGGAACTACAGGAGCAACCGAATATGCCGCCAAAAGCGAAAACACCCTCCCCCCCTTTGGGATGTCCAAGACTTCTTCAGACGGCACTAGAGACTGCCCCACTTCTCTCAAGATAGCGGATCCCCGCGTGCCGCTTCGGACTCTGAGATGGAGGAGAACTCGGACTCCCAATGCAGTACAAAACAAAATATAGCCGATCTCTAGTATAATATGAAGGCTACCTGCCTGCTCGAGCTACAGAAGTCATTAAAAGAAATTAAAGCCGAAGTCCATCACCTCGGTGAATGAGCGGACGAGGTAGAAAACAAAATGGCCGAACTCACTGAGGCTCACAACAGGCTCTCCCAGGAAATGGAGCAGGTTAAGGTCCAAACCACAGAGCTATACGGAAGGCAGGAGGACCATGACAACAGGTCTAGGTGGAACCATTTGAGGATTAAACATGTGCCCAAGTCAGTTCCTGACCTACAAGATTACCTACAGCGATTGTTCTGCTCTGGGGACCATGTCCTCCGGGACAGGGCACACACAGCCCTCTGGCCCAGAGCAATGAATACGGAGGTAGCGAGCGACGTGATCATGCGCTTCCGTTTTTTCAGATCCAAGGAAGCAGTCGTGGCGCGGCCAGCAACTGGGCCTCTATTGAGGTCGAAGGTACGAGCCCGGTGCTATTCCCAGACCTCTCCTCGAATACCCTTCAGCACCGCAGGGCCCATAGGCCCATTACAGAGGCCCAGAGGAAAGTCAACATAAAATACAGATGGGGCTGCCTGTTTAAGCTTACAGTGATCGGGGCGGCTCCCAAATTTCGCTCTGCACCCCAGCGGACACACAGTATTTCCTAGAACGACTGGGACTCCGGATCAACGTGACCTAGGCCTCGGTACCTAGAAGCCCTAAGAGCACGAGCCTCAAACCAGCCTAAACCAGGGTGGCACCATCCAGCCTCACCTCTACGTGACCGCAGATGTTTGGCCTTGAGAGATGTTCCCCAACTCCAGAGGAGACCCACTGCAGACGCCGACGTGCAGTTGTGTTTTCTTTCTTTTGCCTGGCGCATAATATTAGACAACCCTCCCCCCCCCCCCCCCGATGGGACCACCCCCCTCGGGGCCGGTGGAGCCAGTCTCTGCTTCCCGTCCAGGGACTTTCTTTTATTATCTCCATGTTTGACAGTAATTTCTTATATATAAATGTATGACCATGTTAGGTCACTTAGCTGGGTAAAGCTTCCTATCCATGGTTTAACCGGATTTAAATGGAAAAGAGCACCCCAAGTTATGAAAATCACAGATGTCAGTTGAATAATAATCTACAAAGTGTGTTCTATTTGCCCTTCTCTCACCCACTCTGCACTAATAAATGGAAGGTTCCCACCCGTTGTAGATACCTCCCGGGTGCATCTTCCCTATTAATAATAATAATAATAATAATAATAATAATAATAGCATGTTCTTGTATAGCGCTGCTTGTTTTACGTAGCGCTTTACAGAGACATTTTGCAGGCACAGGTCCCTGCCCCGTGGAGCTTACAATCTATGTTTTTGGTGCCTGAGGCACAAGGAGATAAAGGTCACAAGGAGCCGACACCGGGAAGTTTCCGTGTCGATGGAGAAGGGATATACGGTATATGTGATGGTTCTTACTCGATTTGCTTTGACACTGTCATTCTCAGGTCAGGATACTACAACGCTGCAGTCAGTCTGTTCTCACCAACAAACAATCTGTGTGGTCCTAGGATTAGGCTTGGTAGACAAACTAACTTGGTTCCTACTATTACTATATTCGTTCTCATCTGTAAAATATGTCGCCTCTTAAAATAATTTCCCATAATGTCAAGTGCTTAAATAGTCCTAATAAGCAGAGACTTGCAATGACTCAATATAAGAGATGCAGCAGATATAGTCCTGCTTCAGAAGACTCTTTTTAGCCCCAAAATACTTTCAGAAACAGTTCATGCAGGTCTTCCTGTATAAAAAAAAAAGAGGAGTTGCAGTGTTGATTAACAAAAATGTTGCCTTCAAATTAGACCGGATCAGAGAAGACAAGAAGGGCAGATTTATATTCATATCAGGCACGATTAATGATTTCCCCCTTTACATTAGTCAACCTAACCGCACCCTACTGCCTTAAAGCCCTTTTCCAAGAGAATTTTCACTATTTTACAAGACTTCAAAAAGGAATTGCTTATAATCCGAGAGGACTTTAAAGCTGCAGTTCAAGCTGCCGTTTTAAAAATGATATATATATTTTTCCCATTCAATATGTGCATCAATACAGTCTGCACACTGACAAGTGAATCGCTAAGCTGCAGATCGATCTGTTCTCCTGTAATCAATCGCTTGCTCGGGGCTACTTAATTCAGTTCTTGCACAGCATTTTGGGCAATGTAGTTCCTTTAATATGATTGACTGGGCAGTTACTAGAAACAATTGGTGCACTACAAGAGAGAGGGTGGTCTCACAGAAGGGGAAGGGGATGTGACTTTGGAAATGCTTCCTACATTAGAAACATTAAAAATGTCTTTAAAACATATATTATTTTTTTTAATGCTACAAGTATTTTCTCATAGTACAGAACTGATTTATTTAAAATATATATTGCTTGAACTGCTGCTTTAATACGGTCTTGGACAGAAAAAACGGACAGTCGCGGGATAACCCAGACATCTGCCACCACACTAAAGACTCCAACACTTCTTGGGGCACTCTGTGACCTACAGCTAGTCTATGTCGGGAGAAATGTAAACCCAACTGGTCAGGACTTCACCTTCTACTCAGCCCCACACAACCCTTTCTCCTGCATATATAGCTCACTAAGCCCCGTTTCAGCACATCACGCGGTCAGACAATGCATTAATTGACATCCTCATAGATGACCTATCCACATACTCCTTTGATCTACAATGGAGACTTATGGCTCCTTTATGTATCCCAGAGATCTCATCCCAGATGGCCACTGATCTCTAATTTTTCCTTGAGACCAATATATCACCAGAGAACCCACTTGCTACAATCTGGGTGGCGCATAAAGCAGTACTGAGAGGACTATTTAGTTGAGTCTCTTCTCGTAGGAAGAGCAAAGGAAGAACAGAATTGTAGACCTCTCCACGCTGCTTGTGGCACTGGAGGCTCATCACAAAGCAACACTTTCCCCCTCCTGAATAAGGCACATTCTGACATATCCTTACCTGGAGGGAAAAAAAAAAACTAATGATGGACATACTCACAGCCACTCGCTGTTGTATTGCAGCCGACTGGTTAAAACGCGAGCCTCCTCACCAGAATATGATTGAGAGTCGTATATATGGAACATGCTATTAGAGAAAATGACTTCCTTCCTTAGGCAGGAAAGTTCTAAATTGTCTAGGGCAGGGGTGGGCAAACCTTTCAGTCTGCGTCCCCCAGTCTGGATCCCCCTGCCTGCTCTTCCCCCATCCTTACCTTGTCCCCGGCATCAAATTACGCTGCGAGGTCACGTGACCCTGCGGCGTCATTTGACGCGCCGTTGCCGTGGCAACACGTCGCCGAAGCCAAGGTAAGGAAGGTTTCAGAGGCGTCACACGATCCTCTGGCATTTAATTGAAATGCCTTGGTGGAAGAGCGCGGGGCATCTGACACCCTCCCCCCCCCCCCCTGGAAAATCTTGCGCGCCCCCAGTCTAGGGTGTGGAGCCCGTGGCAAACACACATAGGTAATGCAGGCTTTGGCCTTGCTTCAGTGCTCCTGTAAATAACACTGGACCAAACCCCACAGAGTATCATCCCGACTCATTTTGAAGGTAAGAAAGTAGCAAAAAAGACAGAGCACTGCAAAAAGACAATGGCTGGAGGCAATGGAGTAAAACTAACTATTTAATGGGCATAATGCGAAGAAAAACCCCCAGAGATTCACAGACCTGTTTTCCGCCGTGTTTAGTCCGTATAAAATCTGCCGTTCTGCTACTTTGTGCACATTTTCAGGTATCCGCTTCCTGCCGTGTCTGAATAGCGGACTCTACAGATGTAGCAGGCGTTAATACTCCCGTTACTCTGATAACAATGACATTGCGTTTTAATCAGAGGAACCGGTTTTCATTCCCGGTGTCAGCTCCTTGTGACCTTGGGCAAGTCACTTTATCTCCCTGTGCCTCAGGCACCACAAACATAGATTGTAAGCTCCACGGGCCAGGGACCTGTGCCTGTAACATTCCTATGCGCTGCGTACCGCGCGCTATACTGTAATTGTGACGCGCTTTGCATCCCATTGGGAGACAAGCGCTATATAAAATAAAGTTATTATATCGCGTTGCAGCTACCGCGAGTTTTAACGTGCGAGTTTTAACGACTCCATTCAAACCGCTGTGAATAGTTTCACCTACAAATCCCACGTGTTGGTGTGTGATAACGGGATTAGTAATGCCTGGTGCTACGTCTGTATATAGGAGACACAGGAGAAACATTCAATCAGCCCTACTGCAGATCACCCGGAGCAGCACTTCGCTGTTTTCAGTTCCGGGACCTCCTGCCACTTCAGATACTTACTGGTGAAGTTATCAGTAATACTTCCTGGTTTTTAAAGGGGATTTAAATGGCCGTCCAATAGGACGCTACAACCGTCGACATTGCGTCTTCCTATTGGCCCGAGATTTAGCAGCCATTTTGTTTCCCTTGACGGAGATTTAAACTTGTCAACTTCACCCCAGCTCCCATTACGAGATAGGGGGGAGTATACTTATCTTTTAAATACAAATGTAGTAAGGAGTTGACACTTTTTGACTCGGGACACATCCTGCTGTGTATACAAACCCCAAACACTCACTCAGCATTCCTCTGTAGTTGAGGTCCATGTCCCGGCTTTCCGAGCGCACTTTAATGGCATCCAGGATGGAGTCCGGGGAGAGCAGCGCCGAGGGCCTCACCACATTCAGCAGCTCTGTGAGGCTCATCAGGGGCAGGCGTACGGCCTGCATGATCTCAGTGTGGTTCTCCATAGGATTGTGCCTGCACCACCTCATCAGGGCCTGGAAAATGTCCTTCTCCGGAGCAGCGAAGGAATCCCTCTGCACGATGCCCAGAAGCGCGCCCTGCAGAGGAGCAGAGAAATGGCTGCTGACTGCTGTGCCGCACAGTGATCCGGAGAAACCACGGCATTCCACCACAAAGACAGATTATACAACCCGATAGTTTTTGGTTCTATTTCTAACTTTTTTTTCTTCCAAATCTATTTTACTGGCACCGGGGTGTTACCGTGACAACCACTGTAGTCTTAGGGAGTATAAATAGTAGCCGCCATTTTAACTTCCCGGTGGTGGGAGGGGGAGGAATTTTCCGCAACGGATGTCTAGAATTCCACTACAGGATTTAAAAAACGGTGGGATTGTAAAAAGAAAGGAGACATTTATGTGTTATGGGGAGCAGAGCAGAGAGCGGCATTACGGGCAGCTGCTCCCTTCTTAATATATAGGCTGCACTTGTTATGTACTTCTTATATGCAGCGGTGATACCGGGATTAACAAACCTGGAGTGTACGGAGATTACATTCTAATTCATGTGGTTTCCGCTTCCTCTGGATCACTATAACCCTAAGAAATGTTCTTCTTCACTAGCTTTATACTGCAGCAACGAGGAAACGTGCAGGCTGTTATAGGAGAAGCAGAAGCCAGAGTGCACATCAATGTACTGCAGCCTCTCCGATACACCCAGTGCCTTAAATAACATATTGCAGGCACCTTGCAGTAACATGGTGGCATCTTGACATTTGAACCTGGATATTGCAATAATGTCTTATTAGATTTCATTTTTGCTCAGCAATACAATACACTTAACTTGACCTAACTTCTGATATTAATAGTGTAGCCCGTATTAAAAAAAAGAAAAAAAAAAAAGAAGAAGAAAGTACCCCACACCCACAGCCGCTCCTACCTGCCATTGTGGCAATCACTGCCATCTACTGCACTTATTCCCTCACCTGCGGTCTCTGTAAGTCTCCCGTGATACGTGTCCTGATTCACACTCTCACACTTCACTATGTACACCCACTTCTAGTCCATTTGTCTAGTTACCACACGAGCGCTCTGGTTTTTCTATACTCACTTAATGTGTGGTATGCAAGATAAGACTTGTTGTGTAAAATAGATTTCTGATCTAAATATCTATCTTTCAAGAGCAAAAAAATGGATTTGCTAAAAAAAAAAATGTTGCTATTTGAAAGTTATTTGTTAATGTTTTTGTTTACTGCTTTATCTAAATGTATATTGCTTCTTTGAAACCATGTTGGTTTATTAGTTTAGACTCTCGGTTTTGTTTTCTCCAAAGTAATTTAAATGTTAAATAACAAAAAAACAGACTTTGCTATTTATATGCTAACAAACCAAATATAAAAAAACATATGTAAAGAAAGATACTTTTATTGTGCAAAATTTAAGGGGTTCTTCTTTGAGCCGTTTTTTACAAGGCTTAGACCAGGGGTCTGGAGTTGGCCACTCCTGCTTCAGGCTCTCTGGGCAGAGATCTATGATTCATTCCTTATTCTCTGCACAGGAAACAGTACAGGCGTACCCCGGTTTAAGGACACTCACTTTAAGTACACTCGCGAGTATGGACATATCGCCCAATAGGCAAACGGCAGCTCGCGCATGCGCCTCTCAGCACGTCCTGAACAGCAATACCGGCTCCCTACCTGTACCGTAGCTGTGCGCAAGCGGGGAGACTATAGAGCCTGTTACAAATGCGTTATTTACATCATATATGCATGTATATAACGATTGCAGTACAGTACATGCATCGATAAGTGGGGAAAAGGTAGTGCTACACTTTAAGTACATTTTCGCTTTACATACATGCTCCGGTCCCATTGCGTGCGTTAATGCGGGGTATGCCTGTATACTTGCAGCAAAAAGTAAAAACTGTTTAACAACTGGACAAACCCCTGTGTAAAAGCTGTGATGCATGTGGTGACAGGCGGCCTTACCTTGGACAGTGACAGGAAGCCGTCGCTGGAGAGCACTTCCTGTGCATTCCGGTCCATGAACATACAGCACATGCTGGTGGGCTTGGGCAGGGAGTACAGGCTGGCCACGTCGTAGATCATGCACACGTTCTGTACCTTGAGGATGGTGCACAGGTACTCGGACGTGGACTCTTCCAGCTCGGGGAAGCCGTATTTGTGCGCCAGGCTCAAGAAGTCCAGCAGCACCTCCTCCCTCTCCTCCCGCAGGCTGGCACGTCCCGTGTAGATGTACTTCATCAGCATGGCGAAGGCCTCGGCGGTCGTGTCCCGCAGCATAATTTCCGCCTCTGGCTGGGATTCCCTCATACCGCCATATAGCAACGCTCTGCACAGGATAATGCACACGTCACAGGCAGGTAAACTGCATACTGTCTACACCAGGGGGGCCCACTCCAGTCCTCAAGCGACATCAACAGGTCAGGATTTAAAGATATCCCTGCTTCAGCACAATCCCTGATTGAGGTCCCTGTGTTGAAGCAGGGATATCCCCAATACCTGGCCAGTTGGTGGCCCTGGAGGAATGGAGTTGGCCACCCCTGTCCTACACACACCCACTTTGTGCCAAATCAGCCTTTCCAAGCTTCCTACAGCGATGTATTTCCTTTTCCAGCTGTAATCCTCCATCAGTACGCGCTTGTACACACACAGGCCTGTCCCCATCTCTACAATCGGAGTGGGACATCTCGGTCGTGGCCGTCTCGCCGCGACCAAGTCTCCGCCGGCGTTTGGACACAGAGGAACCCTCTGCCATAGCCGCCGAACACGTCACCAAAGGAAGTTAATTTAAGGGTTAATTTAGTGGTCGGGGTAGGAGGTTGGTAGAGCAAGGGGGCAGGCAGGGTAACATGTTGAGGTTTTTAGGGTAGGGGGTATTGTTAGTATAAGGGGGTTTCAGGGTAAGGGGTAAGGTTAGGGACTTACCTTGGCGGTGAAGCGGGCGGCGGCAACTGGTCCCTGCAGCGAGGTGAGTAGCGGCGAAACGCCAGGGGAGATTTAGTTGAGGCAAAACGTCCGCGACTAAATGTCCTAGACCGCTGTAGAATGGCTGCTGTCCCTGACCAGCGGGTAATATCTAATAACTTTGATATGATGATTAACTGCTTCTTTTTTTGTTTTTGTTTTTTTAAATCTCGCAACAACTGGAGGAATTATCAGACAACCCCTCCCAAATAAATGGTTTGGCCCGGAAAGGTTAAAGTGCACAACGTATCACAACACTAAAATAATGCCTCTAAATATAAAAAGCCCCGCGGTATATGAGCCAGGCTGCCAGGGGAGATAAATATTGCGAGTGCTTTATGGTAACAATAGGGGTCCATTGCCTGTGTCAGATATGCCTTTGAATGTTCTAATATATTTTTAAACAACAATTATTTTGGTAGCAGTGCTGTTTTAGCAAACCTTTCTTCCATGCAGTGCGCTGGATTTATTCTGGATGGCGTTTATAAGCGGTTATTTTTTCATGTTAAACGTATCGTTTGGCTCACGTCAGGATTTGTAACTGAAACAGCGGCCAGCGCCACCTTCTGGAGGTCAGTGTGGGGTCTGTCTGGTATCCGGGTCCCACCTGCCTCAGCAGGCGAGCGAATGCAACAAACATATATACTATAGCAGGTGTCACTCCGTCACTTGTTAGACCAAAGCACACATTTCCAGCCTTGATAAGACATCATGGCATATTAAGTAAAACCTCCCTTCCCCAAGCACCAAAAGGAGCCTAACGCCAGCCCAACTAAATTCAGCACTGGGTTTTATTCTTCATCATTTACAATGCGATCTATTTTGTGAATTAAACCTTTATTGCAAAATTAAACCAGTGATAATGTTTCCATAATTATGCACAAATAGTAAAAACAAGATAAGAGACGGCACTCAAAATACTCCCGGTCTCCCCCTTACAAGGACCGCCTGGCTGAGGACGGAGCCCGCCTGGCTGAGGACATGGGACCGCCTGGCTGAGGACCGGGGATCGCCTGGCTGAGGATGGGGGAATCGCCTGGCTGAGGACCGAGGACCGGGGACCGCCTGGCTGAGGATGGGGGACCGCCTGGCTGAGAACCGGGGACCGCCTGGCTGAGGACCGGGGACCGCCTGGCTGAGGACCGGGGACCGCCTGGCTGAGGACGGGGGACCGCCTGGCTGAGGACCGGGGACCGCCTGGCTGAGGACCGGGGACCGCCTGGCTGAGGACGGGGGACCGCCTGGCTGAGGACCGGGGACCGCCTGGCTGAGGACCGGGGACCGCCTGGCTGAGGACCGGGGACCGCCTGGCTGAGGACCGGGGACCGCCTGGCTGAGGGCGGGAGCCCGCCTGGCTGAGGACCGGGGACCGCCTGGCTGAGGACCGGGGACCGCCTGGCTGAGGACCGGGGATCGCCTGGCTGAGTACCGGGGACCGCCTGGCTGAGGACCGGGGACCGCCTGGCTGAGGACCGGAGACCGCCTGGCTGAGGATCGGGGACCGCCTGGCTGAGGACCGGGGACCGCCTGGCTGAGGACCGGGGACCGCCTGGCTGAGGGTGGGAGCCCGCCTGGCTGAGGACATGGGCCCGCCTGGCTGAGGATGGGGGACCGCCTGGCTGAGGACGGGGGACCGCCTGGCTGAGGACGGGGGACCGCCTGGCTGAGGACCAGGGACCGCCTGGCTGAGGACGGGGGACTGCCTGGCTGAGGACGGGGGACCGCCTGGCTGAGGACGGGGGACCGCCTGGCTGAGGACGGGGGACCGCCTGGCTGAGGACGGGCGCCTGCCTGGCTGAGCACCGGGGACCGCCTGGCTGAGGACGGCGGACCGCCTGGCTGAGGACGGGGGACCGCCTGGCTGAGGACGGGGGAATGCCTGGCTGAGGACGGCGGACCGCCTGGCTGAGGACGGCGGAATGCCTGGCTGAGGACGGCGGAGCGCCTGGCTGTCTCTCTTACAGTCTTTGGGACCAGGCTGTTTTGAGACAAGCACCTACCTACCTTTTTGTATAACTGTTTAGCCACTAACAGTATCTTCTTTTCCTATGATCCATAATTACTCACACAAGGACACTGACCCCTTTATTTTTAGACGATCAAAGTAATCACCCAACCGTAGTGGCTTTTCCTCACACAGGCATGTTTGCATGTTTACATCTGATGGTCATTTTTCTATCGTTGGTTTGGACTCATCTGCTATCTGCCAAGGTGTTGAAGATTTATTTTTGATTCCTCTTTTTGCTTTATTAGATCATTTATTTATCTGCAGTGGAGCACCCCTTACTTTACTCCCTTATTATAGTTGATTTATACAGATTTTCATTCCTTCTGACACTAGGGGTAGATTTGTACTTATTTCCAGGAGAAATCAGCGCACCTCAATATGAAAAAGGAAAAAATTGTGAAGTAAGTTCAAAAACGGAGCTGGTTAGCATTTGTGGTAAGATATGCACTTACATGTCCGTGCTGAGCACAGGCACCAAATGGTATCTTTTCCCGGTCTGCTGTCTCCCCATAAAGGTGGATGTACAATGAGTTATACAGCCTCTTGGTATGTCAGACATACCCCTGATGAAGCAGGAACCACCTGTGAAACGCATAGGGTGACGGAGGACCAGAAAGAGTGTTACACACGATTTTCCGGAAGTGATGACAGACGTCAGCAGGGATGGCGCAGATGGTCGCGGCAACCGGAGGGAAGGAGATCCACTATCTGGCTCCAAGAATCAAATGAACTGGCTCTGTTTGTGCGTGGTTTATTATCTATAAAAGCAGTTTGTACCTTTACCAAGAGGCTGCATTACTCCTTGTGCATCCACCATGCATGGAGAGATGGCACACAAGGAAAAGATACCATTTGGTGCCCGTGCTCAGCACGGACATGTAAGTGCATATCTTACCACAAATGCTAACCAGCTCCGTTTTTGAAGATACTTCACTATTTTTTCCCTTTTTTCTTCTTTTTCATATTGAGATGCGCTGATTTCTCCTGGAAATATCTGCATTGGGACTAGGAGCAGTTCTTATTTCCATGTAGCGCTCACTTATATAGCGGTAGAACACTTCACCTCTGGCCTCTGGGCAGCGCTTCCGTTTCACTTCTATATCGGTAGCTTAGCACAGCGGTCCGCAAACTGGGGGGCGCAAGATTATTTAGAGGAGGCGCGTGCTGCGAAACCTGGGGGCGGGCAGAGCTGTGCACGGGCAGCCATGAAGCTTAAGCTCCATGCTGCTTGCTTCTCTGTGGCTTGCTGCGGGGGCGGGGCTTCTCTCTGCACATAGACAACTCCTCCCCCTCTTTTCTGTGTACAGCAGCTACGGGGACCAGAGCAGGAGCATGCTTGTGACTCCCCCCCCCCCCCCCAGGTGAAAGTGTTGTGTGTGTGTGTGTTGTGATATGAGTGTGTGTTGTGTCTGTGTGTGTGTCTGTGTGTGTGTGATTGTGTGTGTTGTGATTGAGTGTGTGTGTTGTCTGTGTTGGTTGTGATTGTGTGTGTGTGTGTTGTGATTGTGTGTTGTGTCTGTGGGTGTTGCGATTGAGTGTGTGTGTTGTGTCTGTGTTGGTTGTAATTGAGTGTGGGCTGTGTCTGTGTGTTGTAATTGAGTGTGTGCTGTGTCTGTGTTGCGATTGAATGTGTGTGTTGTTGCGATTGAGTGTGTGTTGTGATTGTGTGTGTGTTGTGATCCTTAGAACACTTCACCTCTGGGCAGTGCTTCCGTTTGTATATTGTAGATTTGTACTTTATAGAGAATTGTGATAGTTGTGGACCTTTTTCTGACTTATATTTAGGTCTCTTGTAATGTCACTAATAATGATAATAAAGTGCATCGGTCTCACCTGGTACTCCACTGGTACCCTCATTGCCTCTAAAAGTACTCCCGTGATACCCTCAACCTCCTCTAAAAGTACTCCACTGGTACCCTCAACCTCCTCTGAAAGTACTCCACTGGTACCCTCAACCTCCTCTGAAAGTACTCCACTGGTACCCTCAACCACCATTCTCTGCCGCTTATCCTTTAACCAATGTCTAATGCATTCAACCACCTTAGACTTGAATGCCAAACATTGCAACCTGTGTGTAAGTGCTCTACGTTGGACAGTGTCAAAAGCCAAACTATCCAGATAAATCTCCTGCTCCACCCAGGTCTATTACCTTAGTCACCCAATCAAAAAATAATAATCAAATTTGCTTGACATGATCTCCCTCAGTAAATCCGTGCTGCCTGGGCTCTCGTACATTCAAATTAAAGTGACGATGATTTCAATTGTGTGTGTCCCCCGTCTTTATATCTTCTAAACACCAGCACGGGGAGGCCAACTCGAGTCTGCAAGGGCCACCAACAGGTTAGGTTTTCAGGATATCCCTGCTTCAGCACAGGTGGCTCAATAGAAGACTGAGCCACTGATTGAGCCACCTGTGCTGAAGCAGGGATATCCTTAAAACGTGGCCCTTGAGGACTGGAGTTGGCCTCCCCTGCACTAGAAGATACAAGCACACACACCCATCAGGAAGCCGGTGTTTAGACATTACCGGAAATACTGGCACCTGGCAGCCAGAATGACCCTGTGCGCCGGAAACCGCTTCTTCTCCACAATGAAGGTGACATCGCTGTAATCTTCGCCGTTGATTAGCGCTCCCACGTTCTCTGACAAAATGTGCACGTGGTCAATCTCACCAATGGCGGTGTAGGGTCGCAGAGGGTGGCTGTTACTCATCCTGACTGTGTCCAGGGATGGGCAGCTGTGGACAAAAGAAGAAGGGAGCGTTACTTTAAAACCGTGGCCATTTATTGCACGTGCCAAGAGAAACGAAGCAGCAGTGAACACCACAGGGGCTCTACCTGCACCCTGCTCCTCTCTGTCCCGCATGTCTCACCTTCTCCATAGCACCCGAAGCCTTTTTTTACTTTACTACTCTCTGTAACCCATCCTCACTGCACATATGTAAAAGCACTTAGCAATTCCCTTCATTTTACCATTTTATTTATTCCCACGATCTAGGATATGTTTCGCTTATACCCGAGCACTTCACTTATATGCCAAGTTGTTTATTTAAAAAATACATACTGCTTCTGTGAGGGGATAATTTAGGATTATTTCAACGGATCCAAAGATGGCGGGCGCCCCCCACTCCTTTCAAAATGGTGGTTGGTGCCCTAGCAGGAAAGCGAGAATCCCTGCAGAAATCGCTCCATGGGACTTCAATACAGAACAGTATCGTGTGGCATTTAGAAACTCAATGACTACGTCTATTTGACTATTAAGTCTCTTTAATGATGCAGACGTGATGCAACGGTTCGGGTAGGTCACATACAGGTTGTAATGTGTTACCCGAAAAGGGGATTTACCGGAAACGTCGTGAATTATTACGGCATCGTTAGAAAGACTTTAAATGAGCAATCCATGCAATATCCTACCTGGGCTTTATAAAATAAATCTTACGTAGTGTTAGATAATACTTACCACATTATTTTATTTTTTTTAATTCAACTCAATGCCATTTTTAGTGAGTTTTAATACACTGAGTACATTTGATTTCTATAGCGGGCTTTGGCACAGCTCCCCGGCGCTGCGAGACCTTGGCCACACTTTCCTGTTCAATGCTCTCAGCAGTTTCAGCTGTAACAGTAGATAAAGTTACCTTAGTAATATCAGGATACATTGTAGCTGCTGAGTTACACTGACTGAGGGACTGATTGAAACTGAAAGGCAGTTTTTCAGTGAACCCTGGGAAGCAGGATCTCTGCCGATCGATCACGGGAGAACGAATCGATCGGCAGCTCAGGTAATTAGTTTTCAATAAAAGGTAATAAAAGGCCGCATATATTAAAACTAAATCTTTTTATTATTGTTTTGCAGTGCCGCTTGGATTACATCTTTAAGGGTCTCTTTGAATTGTCACAGAGTTTTAGTGCCACATGATACGGTTCTCTATGACAATTTAGGAATAAACATCTAACTGACGAACGTGGCAGAGATTCCAATGATTAGGGCTGAAAGATAAAGCTATACAACAATTACAATAGCAACTGGAGTCCTTGCAGATAATAATAATAATAGTAATAATAGTAATAATAATTCAGGATTTCTGTAGTATACACATTTATTTAAGCATTTCACAATGTAAAGATGGAAAGGGAAAATAATGGCTTCTAATAGCAAACAGGAGTGTTTGGATGAGTCGGGGGTGAATACGGGAGGCCACGTGATTCACAGATACTGTATGAGACAGAAAAACACTACGCAGAATTATGTTGCAGTTTGCTAATATACTAAGAAGAAACGGGTACGGGAAGTTTAACGCTCAAATAAATGTAACGTATCCTACACAGAGCAGACCTCCCAATAACAGTATGCAAAGCTGCAGGACACTTTTGAGAAATTGCCATTTACCTCCGGTAAAAGTGTGATCAGACGATCAGAATGTGCAGAGATCCGCGGAGGCCGCAGAGATCACTGGCGCCCATGCTAAGCGGTCACACTACGCAGGGAAACACGTCTCTCCTTGTAGTACACCATCATCCAGAGCAATACCAATGCAAAGAATTCCATCTATTTACACCAACAGCCTGTCACTATCCGGGGCTCGGGTTTCCTGTACAGAATTATTTCCTCTAGCAATTCCATATACCCTGTATAGCATGGGGGCTCAACTCCAGTCACCAAGACAACCCAACAGGTCAGGTTCTGGGGATATCCCTGCTTCAGCACAGGTATCTCAGTCAGAGCCACCTGTGCTGAAGCAGGAATATCATGAAAACCTGACCTGTTGGTGGGGTCTTGACTGGAGTTGAGCCCTTGCTGTATAGGACATGTGGAGTATATAGAGACACACTTGGGCTGGTTATTCCTAGGGTTAGTGCGGAGCTCTGTGATATAATACTAAGTGACACGATGACTGGAGTTGAGCCCTTGCTGTATAGGACACGTGGAGTATATAGAGACACACTTGGGCTGGTTATTCCTAGGGTTAGTGCGGAGCTCTGTGATATAATACTAAGTGACACGATGACAGGAGTTAAGCCCTTGCTGTATAGGACATGTGGAGTATATAGAGACACACTTGGGCTGGTTATTCCTAGGGTTAGTGCGGAGCTCTGTGATATAATACTAAGTGACACGATGACTGGAGTTGAGCCCTTGCTGTATAGGACATGTGGAGTATATAGAGACACACTTTGGCTGGTTATTCCTAGGGTTAGTGCGGAGCTCTGTGATATAATACTAAGTGACACGATGACAGGAGTTGAGCCCTTGCTGTGTAGGACATGTGGAGTATAGGGACACACTTGGGCTGGTTAATCCTAGGGTTAGTGCGGAGCTCTGTGATATAATACTAAGTGACACGATGACTGGAGTTGAGCCCTTGCTGTATAGGACATGTTGAGTATATAGAGACACACTTGGGCTGGTTATTCCTAGGGTTAGTGCGGAGCTCTGTGATATAATACTAAGTGACACGATGACTGGAGTTGAGCCCTTGCTGTATAGGACATGTGGAGTATATAGAGACACACTTGGGCTGGTTATTCCTAGGGTTAGTGCGGAGCTCTGTGATATAATACTAAGTGACACGATGACAGGAGTTGAGCCCTTGCTGTATAGGACATGTGGTGTATATAGAGACACACTTGGGCTGGTTATTCCTAGGGTTAGTGCGGAGCTCTGTGATATAATACTAAGTGACACGATGACTGGAGTTCAGCCCTTGCTGTATAGGACATGTGGAGTATAGGGACACATTGGGCTGGTTATTCCTAGGGTTAGTGCGGAGCTCTGTGATATAATACTAAGTGACACGATGACTGGAGTTGAGCCCTTGCTGTATAGGACATGTGGAGTATAGGGACACACTTGGGCTGGTTAATCCTAGGGTTAGTGCGGAGCTCTGTGATATAATACTAAGTGACACGATGACTGGAGTTGAGCCCTTGCTGTATAGGACATGTGGAGTATATAGAGATACACTTGGGCTGGTTATTCCTAGGGTTAGTGCGGAGCTCTGTGATATAATACTAAGTGACACGATGACTGGAGTTGAGCCCTTGCTGTATAGGACATGTGGAGTATATAGAGACACACTTGGGCTGGTTATTCCTAGGGTTAGTGCGGAGCTCTGTGATATAATACTAAGTGACACGATGACAGGAGTTGAGCCCTTGCTGTATAGGACATGTGGTGTATATAGAGACACACTTGGGCTGGTTATTCCTAGGGTTAGTGCGGAGCTCTGTGATATAATACTAAGTGACACGATGACTGGAGTTCAGCCCTTGCTGTATAGGACATGTGGAGTATAGGGACACACTTGGGCTGGTTATTCCTAGGGTTAGTGCGGAGCTCTGTGATATAATACTAAGTGACACGATGACTGGAGTTGAGCCCTTGCTGTATAGGACATGTGGAGTATAGGGACACACTTGGGCTGGTTATTCCTAGGGTTAGTGCGGAGCTCTGTGATATAATACTAAGTGACACGATGACTGGAGTTGAGCCCTTGCTGTATAGGACATGTGGAGTATATAGAGACACACTTGGGCTGGTTATTCCTAGGGTTAGTGCGGAGCTCTGTGATATAATACTAAGTGACACGATGACTGGAGTTGAGCCCTTGCTGTATAGGACATGTGGAGTATATAGAGACACATTTGGGCTGGTTATTCCTAGGGTTAGTGCGGAGCTCTGTGATATAATACTAAGTGACACGATGACTGGAGTTCAGCCCTTGCTGTATAGGACATGTGGAGTATAGGGACACACTTGGGCTGGTTATTCCTAGGGTTAGTGCGGAGCTCTGTGATATAATACTAAGTGACACGATGACTGGAGTTGAGCCCTTGCTGTATAGGACATGTGGAGTATAGGGACACACTTGGGCTGGTTAATCCTAGGGTTAGTGCGGAGCTCTGTGATATAATACTAAGTGACACGATGACTGGAGTTGAGCCCTTGCTGTATAGGACATGTGGAGTATATAGAGACACACTTGGGCTGGTTATTCCTAGGGTTAGTGCGGAGCTCTGTGATATAATACTAAGTGACACGATGACTGGAGTTGAGCCCTTGCTGTATAGGACATGTGGAGTATATAGAGACACATTTGGGCTGGTTATTCCTAGGGTTAGTGCGGAGCTCTGTGATATAATACTAAGTGACACGATGACTGGAGTTCAGCCCTTGCTGTATAGGACATGTGGAGTATAGGGACACACTTGGGCTGGTTATTCCTAGGGTTAGTGCGGAGCTCTGTGATATAATACTAAGTGACACGATGACTGGAGTTGAGCCCTTGCTGTATAGGACATGTGGAGTATAGGGACACACTTGGGCTGGTTAATCCTAGGGTTAGTGCGGAGCTCTGTGATATAATACTAAGTGACACGATGACTGGAGTTGAGCCCTTGCTGTATAGGACATGTGGAGTATATAGAGACACACTTGGGCTGGTTATTCCTAGGGTTAGTGCGGAGCTCTGTGATATAATACTAAGTGACACGATGACTGGAGTTGAGCCCTTGCTGTATAGGACATGTGGAGTATATAGAGACACACTTGGGCTGGTTATTCCTAGGGTTAGTGCGGAGCTCTGTGATATAATACTAAGTGACACGATGACAGGAGTTGAGCCCTTGCTATATAGGACATGTGGTGTATATAGAGACACACTTGGGCTGGTTATTCCTAGGGTTAGTGCGGAGCTCTGTGATATAATACTAAGTGACACGATGACTGGAGTTCAGCCCTTGCTGTATAGGACATGTGGAGTATAGGGACACACTTGGGCTGGTTATTCCTAGGGTTAGTGCGGAGCTCTGTGATATAATACTAAGTGACACGATGACTGGAGTTGAGCCCTTGCTGTATAGGACATGTGGAGTATATAGAGACACACTTGGGCTGGTTATTCCTAGGGTTAGTGCGGAGCTCTGTGATATAATACTAAGTGACACGATGACAGGAGTTGAGCCCTTGCTGTGTAGGACATGTGGAGTATAGGGACACACTTGGGCTGGTTAATCCTAGGGTTAGTGCGGAGCTCTGTGATATAATACTAAGTGACACGATGACTGGAGTTGAGCCCTTGCTGTATAGGACATGTTGAGTATATAGAGACACACTTGGGCTGGTTATTCCTAGGGTTAGTGCGGAGCTCTGTGATATAATACTAAGTGACACGATGACTGGAGTTGAGCCCTTGCTGTATAGGACATGTGGAGTATATAGAGACACACTTGGGCTGGTTATTCCTAGGGTTAGTGCGGAGCTCTGTGATATAATACTAAGTGACACGATGACAGGAGTTGAGCCCTTGCTGTATAGGACATGTGGTGTATATAGAGACACACTTTGGCTGGTTATTCCTAGGGTTAGTGCGGAGCTCTGTGATATAATACTAAGTGACAAGATGACTGGAGTTCAGCCCTTGCTGTATAGGACATGTGGAGTATAGGGACACACTTGGGCTGGTTATTCCTAGGGTTAGTGCGGAGCTCTGTGATATAATACTAAGTGACACGATGACTGGAGTTGAGCCCTTGCTGTATAGGACATGTGGAGTATAGGGACACACTTGGGCTGGTTAATCCTAGGGTTAGTGCGGAGCTCTGTGATATAATACTAAGTGACACGATGATTGGAGTTGAGCCCTTGCTGTATAGGACATGTGGAGTATATAGAGACACACTTGGGCTGGTTATTCCTAGGGTTAGTGCGGAGCTCTGTGATATAATACTAAGTGACACGATGACTGGAGTTGAGCCCTTGCTGTATAGGACATGTGGAGTATATAGAGACACACTTGGGCTGGTTATTCCTAGGGTTAGTGCGGAGCTCTGTGATATAATACTAAGTGACACGATGACAGGAGTTGAGCCCTTGCTGTATAGGACATGTGGTGTATATAGAGACACACTTGGGCTGGTTATTCCTAGGGTTAGTGCGGAGCTCTGTGATATAATACTAAGTGACACGATGACTGGAGTTCAGCCCTTGCTGTATAGGACATGTGGAGTATAGGGACACACTTGGGCTGGTTATTCCTAGGGTTAGTGCGGAGCTCTGTGATATAATACTAAGTGACACGATGACTGGAGTTGAGCCCTTGCTGTATAGGACATGTGGTGTATATAGAGACACACTTGGGTTGGTTATTCCTAGGGTTAGTGCGGAGCTCTGTGATATAATACTAAGTGACACGATGACTGGAGTTGAGCCCTTGCTGTATAGGACATGTGGAGTATATAGAGACACACTTGGGCTGGTTATTCCTAGGGTTAGTGCGGAGCTCTGTGATATAATACTAAGTGACACGATGACAGGAGTTGAGCCCTTGCTGTATAGGACATGTGGTGTATATAGAGACACACTTGGGCTGGTTATTCCTAGGGTTAGTGCGGAGCTCTGTGATATAATACTAAGTGACACGATGACTGGAGTTCAGCCCTTGCTGTATAGTACATGTGGAGTATAGGGACACACTTGGGCTGGTTATTCCTAGGGTTAGTGCGGAGCTCTGTGATATAATACTAAGTGACACGATGACTGGAGTTGAGCCCTTGCTGTATAGGACATGTGGTGTATATAGAGACACACTTGGGTTGGTTATTCCTAGGGTTAGTGCGGAGCTCTGTGATATAATACTAAGTGACACGATGACTGGAGTTGAGCCCTTGCTGTATAGGACATGTGGTGTATATAGGGACACACTTGGGCTGGTTATTCTTAGGGTTAGTGCGGAGCTCTGTGATATAATACTAAGTGACACGATGACTGGAGTTGAGCCCTTGCTGTATAGGACATGTGGAGTATAGGGACACACTTGGGCTGGTTATTCCTAGGGTTAGTGCGGAGCTCTGTGATATAATACTAAGTGACACGATGACATGGAGTTGCCTCCCTGCTGCTGTTGGGCGGTTTCTCAAATGTCTGCAAATATAACAAGTATATTATACGCAGCAACAAAAATTATGTTGGCAAATAAATCTGTATACTTCTCTGACAAGACAAAAACATTAACGATGTCGGTCCCGTTCCTGGAGCAATGAGTCACGTTAACATGGTTTACAGAAAGGTTTTCAGGGCGGTACGACACAAACACAGCCAATAAACCTCAGAATCACATACCGTTTAAACAAACAACCAAACTAATAAAACTAAAACATGGCACCACTATCTGCACCCAAAAGAACTGACTGTTTAAAACCCAAGAAAGGTGTCTCACCAACAGCAACAGTCAGTAAAGACGTCTCCCATGGCCTCTTCGTAATCAACAAGCACCTCCAGGGAAGCAGGTCTTACGCTGTCCCGAGAGGACAATGCTTGGAGATAACACTCACACGCAGCTATATCTCCTCACTTCTCTTATTATATCTCTGCCAAGGGACTGGAAACACATTACTGAAAGCAACGCTTATTTTAAATATCCTTTTTGAGCCTCACTTATTTCTGAATCATTGGCCACATCGAGATTATTATTTACTAAGGTACATACTCCATGCAACACCCCCACCAGCTATGGGGATACTGGTATTAATGGGCAAAGATAGATGGCTGGGTCATTTCATGTCATTAAATTGGTTGAGTGAATAACTATTGCAATGATTCTTCATTTCTCAGTTTAGATCCTCTTTGCAGTTGGGTTCACCATGGAGACAGACGGACACATTGCGAAGAATCTCAGTGCGAGACAGGCTTCGTTACGCAGCTCTCTCACACTCAGAAGAATGGCTGCCTTTTACGGCACTGGAATCACTGGGACAAAAAGAAGCCTTGGTCAAGGACCACGCTGGCGATAGTACTGATTGCACCCCGTGCTGTATGCCATCTCTTTGAGGGCACTGAGGTCCATGCACCCCTCTCTATGTTGTTTGTCAGTCGAGACAAATCTGTGATGCTTCCATTTCTCACTCATCTTTGCCAACAGTATGAAGCATTTTATAACAATGTCATAAGAACGGTTCATAAAAACAACTGGTTACTGTCCATCTTCAAAAAGTTACATCTCGTCACTGACTATAGCACGTGCTACAGTAACTAGTGTGTGTGTGTGTGACCAGTGAATGAGCTGGTCCGCAAGGAAACGTCTTTATTCATTTTCCCACTTTTTCTCTTAAATATTTGTGGTGTTCAGCACATTTTCAGTATCTCTAATAATAAAGAATAATTGTCCCAGAGCAGCACTAGCACAGAAATCCCATCAATGTCCCCAGAGTGGCTCTGATCCGGAGTCCTGATCCTCCAAGGGGAACAAACAGTGCATCATAAAATGCAAAAACAGGGCCACAACTTCTAATGCAACCCGTCTTCTGGTCCAACAAAGGACCGCTCGGTAGGGCCTGAAAGTTGCTTATCCTATTTGTTTGTGCTTCCACTGTATTCGCATGGACGTGGTGCAATGTGGACGTGGTTTGGCTGCGGTGTTGGGACCTACATTTACTCACACTTGGGCGACATTAAATTGGAATGAAGACCCTATTTCTGTAGTTGTTGTGCTGCACCTGCACGTCTCCTAAAGCAGGTGGTGATACGTTTTATCAGACGGGGGGAAAAGTTTCAGAAATGTACATTCACTCTCAAAACCACAATAACATTTTCAGATGTATTTCCATCAAAGGGGCCGGAAAAAAATTGGGTTGTCAGCATGTAAAAAACATGAATAAATAACTTGGCTGTTTCCTTATTTACCCTCCTGCCTCCCATTCCAGATCCCTCTCTAGAGAGCGTACATACAGTACATACAAACGTACATACATACATACGTGGTGGTCCCATAATCTATGGAAGCATATCTTCTTGTACCACATAAGACACAAGCCACACATATTACTTTAGGGCCCTTAATATGACTGTACTCATATCTGCTCGTACCCAAGAAAGTTCCAGCTATACGCATAACAGATAAAACCCTC